>NW_022741166.1:1342920-1364762 GCF_011630105.1 Anneissia japonica
CCCCCCCCCCCCCCTCAGTAGGTATGTGCCTAGCCAGACGTAGGTCCAATCCCTAATATCACACAGTATGTTAGCAGACATTTTAGTGGGTTTTCCATTCTTAAACTTGCTGTAGCCTCATCATCTACAGAGAAAAATACTGGTACAAATAAGAGAAATCATATTACGTTCTCTATTAACTAATAAAAACGTGTTTGAATCTTTTACTGCTTTTGAGATTTATTATTAAAGGGAGAAAATTAGATTTAAAAAAAAATAATTTCATAATTTTCTAAAAATAATTGTACATAATACACTCCTTAGGGCCTGTTGTATCAGATTTTATTTTTGTATGTTTGCCGTTTGTTTTGCAATCACAGCTGCTATTTCAAAGCTGTGTATCTGTTTTGACTGAAGACGGCTGGGGGGCCTGGTGACAAGCCTTATCATTCTAAATGGGGGTGAAGGCCATGCCAGAATAATAATGTTACTAGATCCAGATGTAGGCTAGATGACATCATCATTAATATAGGTAAAGTATATTTAAAAATTAATAGTACTAGGTAGTACAGTATAGTGAAGCTGATCTTTCAAGGGGCAGGCCCTCTTGGACTATATATGGGTGGCAGCATACTGGGAAGGTAGAACAGACTTGTTTTTCATGAGGATTGATGAACATCCCACCTTGTACAGTTTGCCCAAATGCCATAAGCAAGAGAGATGGGACCTCCGGCCTGCGAGCCTAGGGGATTATACGAAAGTCTCACTTGGTCATATAATTAAAGGGGTAGTCCTACTTGATCATGAAATTGAAGGGGTAAACTCATTTGGACGAATGTAGGTAAGAATGGCCCCGGAAAAAATGGCCCAGGAAAAATGGCCCCGGTAAAAATGGCCCCAAATGACGAGTAGGTAAAAATGGCCCCAATGATAAAATTCATTAATAGAAATGATTTTTTTTTTTTAAATCTTCAAACATTTAAATACTGTAATAAGCAAGAATTGAATCAATAACAAATACAGTTAAACAATCGATGCAAATAATGTACTGAGAGATTATCAGAAAACAACGGCCATTGAACATTTTTTGATAGTTGAAATAAGTTTCAAGAAAGTTTATTCCACTAACAAAGTAGAGGAATGACATACATACATACTTCAGCTACCAAAATATGCAACTCTTAGATAACCACAATATTCACTTTTGTTAAGTATCAAATGAAATAACTTTACATGTTATAAACAGTGCAAATAAACAGTAATTAAAGCATGTGGATCAATTGTGTGTTTGAATGACAAGTCCATGTATAGGAAAAGGGAGGCTTACTTTACTTCAACAAATGTTCTGCTTAGAGTTACTACAAAGAAATATTTGTTAATCAAATATTGTTTTTAATGTAAACTGAATTATTAGGAATACATTTATTTAAGCAACTTATTTAATTGCATACTTGGTTTCTACTCCCTGCCAAGTAAATAAGTGCATAAAACTATACTAAATAATGTAAACTGAGATACTATATTATATACATAGTTATGTAAATATGGCAATTATGCTAAGAATTAAAATGGCGTGTAATTGTGAGTGTAAATTAATTATGGTAGGATCAAATGGTATTGCTAAATCCCAAAAACCTAAAACACACTGTAGAAAACCAAACAATTCAATTGTGATTTACTCACTTGGTATATCAATAAGAAAATTAAATATTTATAAGAACCTATTTTTTGGTTAAAATGTTGATTTTTTTTTTGTGAAAAAATACTTGCAAATACAAAATCCAAACCCTTTAATTACGATTGTAGAACTCTCTTTTTCTATAAAAAAAATAATAATTTGATGTTCATATAAAATTGTTTGTGGGGTTTACCAATACCCGGATTGAATTTCTGGAAAATTGTGATTTCGCTTCCTTGAAATTGGCCACAAATAAATTATTTTAGTATTAATAAATGCATGATTTATGTTGATATATTGATTATGCTGTTGCTATTTTTTAACATTTAAATTGGAAAAAAAATAAAAAGTGTTATTCATGGCTTTTTTTTATCTTTGAATATTTTATCATTGAGTATGTAATTTCTGCAAAAAGTAAAATGTAAATGGCAATTTATTTGATGTTAGATTCCTTTTAAAAACTAAATTATTTCAGTTTAAAAAAATGCATATAATGATTTTTAAAAAATCAGTTTTAATACAGAATTTTATTATTGGGGCCATTTTTACCTACCTGTCATTTGGGGCCATTTTTACTGGCGCCATTTTTACCGGGGCCATTTTTTCTGGGGCAATTTTTTCCTGGGCCATTTTTTCCGGGGCCATTCTTACCGTACACCCATTTGGACACATGATTGAACTTGCAGTCATATTTTGTCACGTAATTAAAGGGGCAGTCCTACCTTCTTTTTGATAAAGGAGCAGTCAAACTTAGTCATGTGGCAGTAATTAATGGGCTAGTCCCACTTTAATTGGTTAATGGTATTGTGATTAAAGGGACTGTCTCACTTATTCATGTAATGTACTGGAAAGTCCTATATAGGTATGTCATAACAACACATTCAAACAGTAATTTTGGTTTTTATTACAGAAGAAAGAGGAGGAATTTCAGCAAACAAGCCACAGAAATTCTCAACGAGTATTTCTATTCCCACCTAAGTAACCCGTATCCAAGTGAAGAAGCAAAGGAGGAACTTGCCAGGAAATGTGGCCTTACGGTTGCACAGGTACACATTTTTAATTCCTAACAAGGCTTCATTTACCTGTTATTACTATAAAGAAAACACATATAGTTTGCTAAAATTCTGTTCCAAAATAATACTATTGCCAGTCAGTGTAATTTATGCGTACCTGAAACATGTACACAATAAACTTAAGTTCACAGTATTAAACATATATTTCAATTTAATAATCACAAATATTAATGTAATCTGTTGTACTTATTAAAATTATATTTCTCAAACTCTCAAGTTTCTTCAAGAAAAAATAGGTCTTGAAAACATAAATTTACACTTCACTAAGTACCCACTCAAAGATATCTTGCAGATGTAGGTACCTGCCAAAACACATGATGACTTGCCAATCAGTGTTTATTGACACTGGGTTTTATCATCGCAAGTCAGTTTAATATCAGATTTTAGTGTTTAATATCGTGTTTGATACGAGACAAAATTGAAATGGTTTGGAATTGAATATGGATATGTCGTAGGATTTAATGCATTAGACCATTTAGGAGACAAAATTGCATAGTGACTTCACTGAAAAGAAAATATTGTTTTATATGAGTGGCAAGAAGATGAACATTAATTAGATAATATTAATACTTTCAAAATATAAATATATACAAAATAGAAATTATAATTTAGTAACAGCTTTAATGTTTACAATAATTTGGATTCTCAAGATTTAGTAAAAAAAATATAGAATAAAGACATTTGAAGAATTATGTCTTAATAGTATATAGTCTGGCTGTTATAGATTATTAATAGAGAAAGTATAGAAATCTTTGAATATTAAACAATGTTTTATTGTTATATAATAAAGTCCTTGTGAATTGATATCCTCACTATTAGCCTTCAGTGCTTTTCTTTTCCTATCTTTTAATCTATTAAAAGAAATGATATGCACTAATATGGCAATTTCTGCTTCATATAATAAAAAAAATCCTCATTGAATCGATCCAAGTCAATAATTAAATTTACTCCGCATCTTATCTCGGCTGTTAAAAAAAATGTATTGGTATTGATAATGGTAATTCAATTTACTGTGGTGTAGCATATTCTTAGGGTTTCTTATATTTTTTTATCCGATCAGCATAGCATACTTCAATTAGATAATGCCTGAGGGCAGATTGGATTGAGTGTCCGAGGCCTTGACCCCAATTCCCCTTCTTGATGAGTAAGAGCTTGGCAGCGTTGATAAGCCAAGCTGAGGAGATAACATCACAAAATCTTTCAGAGAGGAACTCAACCAGTGTTTATGTCCCCGGCTTAGAACCCCAGCTTGTCAACACGGAGCACGCATGGGGGCTCATGGTAAAGCTAGGGAAAGACGAAGCTGCTATACTATCTACTCCCCCCTTCCTATCAATAGGAAGTGTGGCCTCTCTAGATATCTGTTATGACTGTCTATTTTAGCTTCTCCTTGCTTTTTTTCCTCAGTATTCTTTGTGCGTATTTTATGTGTGAGTATTTTTCAATGTTGAAGAATATACTATATAATTTTAACTTGAAATTTGTTGCCATTTACTTACCAATTACATTATCAATATTTATATTAATTTTATCAAATTTAAAATGATTGCAAAATTTAATATAATTTTCGAAATTCATCTTTTTTAGTATTTTACTGTAAAAACTTTTAGAGCTATGGTATAATAGGTGAGGTGCCCCTTCCAATAACAAATTTCCTGGTTCAATCCCGGTTAAGTTGATTAGATTATTCTTGCACAGTCATTGGTAGTATATAAGCCTCTAACAAGGTTTCTTGGTACCCCAACCATGCTGATAGAAAACCCATACTGATATGGCGCTCCCAAACGAAACCCATACTGATATAGTGCTGCCAAACAAAACCCATACTGATATAGCGCTCCCAAACAAAGCCCATACTGATATTATTATAATAATAATAATAATGATATAGAAATTTATATATCGCCTTTTGCCAAAGGAGATAAGGCGCTTAGAAAAAGTTTTATTTTAAGAAAAAGGATAATTTAGGAAATAAGTGTGCTTTTAAGAGTGCTTTTTAAACACCATATTCATAATAATGTGTGTATACTTCTTACAGATTTCCAATTGGTTTGGAAACAAACGAATTCGGTATAAGAAGAACATCGGTAAGGCTCAAGAGGAAGCTAATCTGTATGCGGCGAAGACAGCAGCGGCCGCAGCTTCCGTAGGCTCACAGAGTCGATCACCGAGCTCTACTCCTACAACACCATCAGGTACTGGACCCAACAGTGGTAAGCCTCCATCCCCGTTAGCCTAATACCCTATCCAGACTAGACAATATTTGCAATTGGTTTGCTACAACCAATCACAGTAATTCACAATTTAAAACTGTTTGTGAAAGCTCACCAATCGATATTGCAAATTGTTACCTGTTGCAAATAGGTGCTACAATCTTTTTTTACTCCTGATCATGGAATCTGATTGCAACGAATCACAACAAATCACACAGACACTAATTGGCATTGGTCAGTCAACATGAGTTGGTCAGTAGAGTTTACAGTGTCGTAATTGTAAAGTTTTTTGGGTGTGAATGCACCCAAGAGTTGTGATTGGTAGCAAATATTTTGTATTGCCACTAATTACGTAACAACCAACCACAACATCTAGTCTGGGTAAGGTATAACTGTGCCCTAATTCCTCATTGTTGATTATGAATATTGAAAGTAGTAGAACCCTTTGGCTATGATTGATTATAAATAATTCGCTGGCAAGTATGCCCTATTTTACTGGTTTCATTAGTTGTCTCTGATCAATTAGATATAGAAAGCACTTAAATATCAGGCATGCCTTTTGAAAAGAAATATTTGTTGTTACCAGTACTAATAATAGTTATGATGTTCTAGTGGCTGTCATGAAAGTAGGTTGATAAAGTTGGTGATAAGATTTCAGGGTTTTGCAGAGGGAACCAGCTTTCAATTATAGAGGGCAGTATACCATTATACTACATTAACCAGTGTGCTGATAGAGAATAATGCTACTCTATCTTGTAGTTAAAGGGTATGATAATGTCAATATTTTTTAAATGGAATTATATGAACAGTAAGTCACATTTTCCGACACATTTTTATTTGAAGTCAAAGAAAGCAAGGCACAGCTGAATAGGTGAAGAATAACATCTTCAGCTTAAACTAACTTGTTTTAATCAATTAGTTATTAATACAGCGTTAAACAGTAAAATGAATGCTATAAAATGGTAAAAGAATCTTGTAAATCCAACATTTCTTTATGAAGTTAGAAGCGTTTAAACATACAGTTGTTTAAAGAACAATATTTCTCAGGCAGAAACCATCACCATGTTGCTAAAATTTGTTGTTTTAACATTGAAAATGGGGAAAATAACAGCATATGATGTATAGATATATAAAAGTTAGTTTAGTGCAATAAAATAGATTTCAAAAATGTTGACATTTCAGCATGTTTTGGCGATCATCTCTGAAACATGATTTGCGACGAGTGACTGGTTTGGATTGTCTTTGCCACATATAAAGGAAAAGAGTATATTTTTAATCTTAACATATTTTGATTTAAAAAAATTACTTTAATAAATATTGATTGATTTTTGACAGGCTCAGGGAGTTTTTCAATGTCTGGTCCGGGTGGAATCATGGGAAGCTCCGAGTACTCAATGGGAATGCAGAATGGCGATAGCTACCAAATGCCAAACCAGGTTGGAGCTAATGTACAGTCACAGGTTAGTATGAAACAAATAGTGTGAAAATCGGTTAGTGGTATGATTTGGGTTGGGGAGATTGTTGGTATTTGCTTGGTGTATATTCTTGGCATATGCTTTGTCCAGTGTGGAAGATTTCAGGGGGTATGCTGATTTCCTTGACTGTTTGTCCATCATCCAATCCAATCCAATCAGAACATTTGTAAAGCGCCTTTCTTTGCAGATACGAAGCACTGCACCCGACATATTTAGGCACCTCACAACCAACAAGCAGCCGTGATCATTGCCTAACCCAAGCACAGAACAAGCAAACAAATCAAATAGAAGCAGTGGCAAAGTTTGGAATCATAAATAAATAATGCAACAATAAATAAAATAAGAATAGATATGGGATAATTAGTTAAAGAGGTGAGTCTTTAAGTTTGACCTAAAGACAGCCACAGATGTTGAAGATCGAATGTGCACTGGAAGGTTATTCCAGATGAGTGGCGCTTCGCACGGAAAAGATTTGTTACCAATACGCTTGTTAAAGATATCATGATGATCTACATTAAACATTATCTTTTATTTCATAACAGGTCCAAAATCTCCGCCAGGTGATTTCGCAAACGGGAGGCTACAATGACACAGCACCCCCAAGCACCCAGTCTTCTATGTACAATATGTCCCAGTACAGTAACCAACACTCGGCAAGTGGAAATGGGGGAAGCGATATGGTAGGTGCCTCATGATGCCAACTTGCTGCATGTCCATCCCATCATGCCTTGCTTTTGGATTGATGTTCTACTTTCTGCTGCATGTCTATCCCATTACATCCGTCTTGCATGGAAATGTGTTCTCTTTTTTGGTTTTGTATCCTATAATTCATTAAAGCAGTCTCTTCATTTGCAGAGATTATTGATACCATCGGAAACGATTGTTTATGTATGACGATCATAACTTCCTAAAATGCACATCATTAATAACATCACCTTTCCAAATTTTGTGGTAGGCCTGCACATTTAACACTAGCCTATGCTGAAATTTGGTAGCCAGACCCTACTTAGCCAAGTGATATCTCAATAGGCATAGCTTCATAATCATATACATTTATTAATCTTGTATATCAGAAGTCATTTGTGTATAACAGCTCTTTTTCAATCATTATTTAAATTCCTAAGCTATATCCATTTTAAGTGAAAAATTCCTGCGATTTGTCCAAATTATGGGTATGATGTGACATCATCATACCCGTATATGGGTCTGATATGATATATGAAAAGTTAAGCAAAAAAACCTGGCACTGTGAATAAAGCCTAAAAGAATATAAATCAGTGTACAGTAATTAAACATCTTTGTCATAAGATTGAAAATTTAATCATATTTTCATCATTTTATACTATACATAACTTTTCAAATTGGTATATTTTTCAACCTTATGACAGACCAGTTCATATGTATACTATAAAGTGATAGAATTATTGGTTCCATTGCAACCATTTAAAATTATCTACACATCAGAAAGATAGTGAAATGATAATGATCAGAGATGATAATGATAATGATTTGTATATTTATGATTATGGTGAATAATTATACTGATTAATAACATGATTGAACAATAATGACAAAATTAAGTGTTTTTTTTTGTATGTTGAATTGTATATTATTCAAAATTAATTCTCGAAACTATGCAAGCAGCATTACAGTAAGGATGGTTGGTGTTTTTGCCTGATTATGAGAATTTCACAACTTCACTTGAATTACTGGTATAATCTTAATAAATATTTCTTTAGTAATTAATATAATGAAGTAGAAATTACCATTGTAAATTATTTAGGATTTTTTTAAAATTGAAAATTGTATATTTAACAGTTAAAGTTGACTTAAAAAATATAGTTAATTTCTGAAATCATGACTTGACTATTTGAAAGCATTTATTTGAAATATTCTTGTTCGGGGATAAACCTCTTTTTGTCATCTGCACTCACCTTATAAATATGTATGTGTAAATATTGTAACATATTTATTCTTTAGCTAACAAGAAATCAACGCATTGAAAATTTGAGCTGCGGTATTCTTACTGTAGGTCATTGTATCCGAAATGCATCCCTCATAAATAGATAGCATTTCACCGTCCCTTAAGGACTCTGCTAATTGCGATACATAAACCCCAATTGAAAAGAAAAAAAGGTATCTAATCCGTGATTGACACCGTGATGTCTGCGAAGGTCTTAAGTGTAGAATCACTCCTTTTGTAATGTAATTGGTTGCTTGCCCATCTCAGTAGTTAAGTCCCTTCTGAATCGGATTTCAAACCACTTCAACTTTGCTAGGATCTTCGTGTATCTGATATTAAACTCTTAACTAAACAACGAGACAAAAATCCTAATGCTAAATAGAATTATTCTAGTGTGTTCATTAGCCTACATGTTTCTTTTCTGTGCTCATCATTTGTTACAATTTAGATATTTCATTTATTCTGGAGGTATTTTAAAAGTTTTTGGCAGTTTTATTACTTTTCATTTTATATCTCTTATTTGAGCTCCATAAACCTACAATTAATAAAAATAGTTTTTGAAAAAAATATTTGCCTATATTACATTTTTTTTAAATTGCCATTTTATAATAATTTTAAATTTTGATTTCTGATATTATAAAAGTCAGTATGTTTTGGTGTTTTTTTCTTGAAGTTGCTTTTTTTTGGGGTTTAATATAATATTTCTATACAATTTTATCAATTTTTTTCTGTCTGGATTATTTGATCCAAATTTGATTTTTTTTAATACAAAGTGCTTTGTGGTAATATATATTAAATCTTCTGTTACAAATTTAAAATTAAATTGAATTCAGAAGTATATTCCCTTTTAATTCTTTGTAAGTGAATGCAACTTGCAGTGCGGCTTAACAGATTTCACTCTCAACTTATGCACTTAAAACATTCTTGAGTTTAAATTGATATAGTACAATTTTTTAGATTTTCAAGGGTGGTACATACAAACAGTTACGTTCATTATGGCCTTGGGTTTTAGATTTAAATTTCAACTTATACTGTAATCTCAAAATTGTGGGATATTTCACTAATAATTTTATTTCATAAAAATAAATTTCAACTTATACAGTAATCTCAAAATTGTGGGATATTTCACTAAGTTATCAATAATTGTATTTCATAAAATTATAATTTTTCCACTACAATTTTAAATTCACTAAATATTCTAAATCTAAATTTATCAATATGAATTAATAATCTCCAGAATAAACTTGAGATTACGCATCTGATCTGTAAGTTAATCTCACTAGCTCTAAACTATTATTCCAAAATAGAAATCAAGATATCCAGATAATCCAAAAATTATCCACAGACTAAACTTGCTTAAGCGATTTACACTGATGTTTAATTAATTACTTGATCTTTAATTTAATCTTAAAAGATCGGAAGTCTAATCTAAAGGCAAATAGAGGTCAAATGTCTAAATCCTAAAATTTGAAAATTATCTGGGATTATGCCACAGATTAAACTTGCTTAAGAGATTTACACCAATGAATTCATCTGAACATTAAGCTAATCTCACTTGGTCTAAATTCTACATATTTCAAATAGATATTAATTTCTAGACATTTTAAATCCTAAGATATAATATTAATCTGGAAGCGATCCATGGATTAAACCCACTTTTAAAGTGATTTATACAACCATTGATAAAATTTACTGATATTTAAGCTAATCTCACAAGATCTAAACTGTATCCAAACTAAGATGAAGTTTAGTCATTTCTAAATCCTAGGTATCAAATTGATTAATAGATAATCCATCGATTATACTTGCTTAAGAGATTTAACCAATATTGATTGGTTAAATTAATTAATCATAACTTCATGCTGATCTCACAAGATTTTACCGCTAATAAATCCAGATAGTGGTAAATTTTGAGACATTTAAAACCAAGTTATCAAATTAATTCAGAAATAATCTGCAGATTAAACATGCTTAAGAGATTTACACCGATGTTGAATTAATTCAACTGATCTTCATGGTGAACTTGTAAGATCTGGCACAATCTTGAAATTGATATCTTAGCTTACATGTCAGTCGCAACATAATCACATTCCTGTATTTACAGTTAGGTTGAGTTTGATTATTGGGTTGAAAGGGTATTTGGATTCTAGAAGCATATATGTTATTTTCTACATATTTGTGCCAAATGCGGTGGTAAAACCTTAATGGCTTAAAGAAATCTTTTCTATTGCTAAGATTTATTTGACCATATATATGAAATTTAATTTAATTAATGGTAGGATGGAATTGGAAAATAATAAATTAAATGTGAATTGAAACAAAGATTTATAAAAAATCATTTTTGTTCTTTTGGTAGAAGGGGAGAAATTTGTAACTGGCATTTGGTTGTGCAAATATTCATATACACCTGAATAAATTTGACATTTTTCCCCATTTTTTTAACGTGTGTAAAGTTGGATTTTTATATGTTAGGCCTTGTAATACTTTTGCATAATATGCAATATTGATCATTTTAAGCCTAGTGGGGTTTTTTGTATGGAGAGTTGAATTGTTAAGGCCAGAGTGGGGCTTTTCATAATGGACACTGGCTTTTGGTCACATGTGGTATTAGGCCTTGTTGGGGTTTAAATGGATATTTTGTTAATTATTAGGCCTAGTGGGACTTTCCAAATGGCAATCAGAAGCTGTCAGATATTTCTCCGTGTGGGTTGTACTCAATGATTATTTACTATTAGGCCTTGGGGCATCCAAGAGGCTCTCAAAATATTTTCAAAAATTAGGTGTTGTTGGGGCATCACACAATTCACTTAAATGCTGAAGTATTAGGCCATGTGGGAGTATTTAAAGAAGGGTCTAGATTTATACACAAAATTAGGCCTCGTGGGGTTATTGGAATTGCTAATGTTTTAGGGTTGATGGGACATTATAATGACACTATGGTAATGTTCTCATTAGGCCTTGTGGGTGCTTTTGACTGTTGTGTTTATGCAAAATAATATTTTGGGTGCTGTTTGTCTTAATAGGAAAATAACATTTGTAAGTTGAGTAACATAAATGCTATAATTTGTTTTGTCGATATGAATATATTGTTTATTGTTTTTAACATTGATTTCATTTTACTGTTTATTTTGTATAAATCTAATTATATTGGTAGTTTAAAGAATATGTGATGCCTGCTTTGAAAACTTGTAATAATAAAAGGAAGAAATAGAGATACATTTTAGCATTGCTATGTGTGTATATATTTGTAATTGCTTAGGTCATATAACAAATTGTTTGATTGTTTTTGTATTTGAAGATTTGGGGAAGATTTAGGATTAGGTTCAAATGGGAAGGGTAAGAAATACAGCTGAAATAGGAAGGGATACATTTTAAATTTATGACAGGTAACGATTAAGGCTCAAATTGGGTAAATGTTATGGAGTAATGTTCAACTGGTGGAGGGAAGTGGATTGATGCTCAACTTGGGAAGAGATAAAAATGATGCCTGAACTTGGAGAGGATTGTAAGGCTTAACGTTCGGAAGAAAATTATTAATAAACTTGGGAAAGAATACAAATTAATGCTCTTCATTGAGAAGTAAATTGATTTCTTTATTAAAATGGAGGATTACAATTATAACCATGGTATCAGACTCAAAGGTGTTTGATGAAGTGGCGCATTGTGAAAGGCTGGACTGGGCTGGTAGAGCCCTTCTAGGCTAGGCTTGGCTTAGGCTAGGCTAGGCTAGGCCGAGCCGATGGTAAGCATACAGTATAAATGTCTGTCCCAATTATTAAATTTTCTTTGATAAAAAAATTTTTGTATACCCATATATAGACATGATGTACCTAAATATAGTCATGATGTGATGTCATCATGACCATATTTAGGCTTGTCACATGGTTATATGAATAACATTTGATAGCCTGGACAGTATTAAACAAAATTTGATAAAACAATGTCAGCTAAGTTTGACAGTTTGATAGACAAACATATGAAAAACTTATGATGTTGTGGAGATGTTATCAAGGTTCAATTTGGGTATGGGTAATTAAGTTATGAAAATGATAAGGATTAATTTATGGAGATCATTGTTATAAGTCTCACCAAAATTAAGTGATAATATTATTTAATAAAAACATTACACAAAATGCAAAAAAATATGTGGTATTTTGTATAGCAATTAAGTCATGTCAGCAAAACTAATTCTCAAATATTTCAGCTTATAAATGTTCTCAGTCATATTATGAGTATCAAGTCGGACTTGCAGCTGGGATTATCTGGGTTATCCCAGCATTATCAAAGTTTGCTCGAAGATTTATTTAAAATTCTGCATGTTTCTAATTGAATTAAATTTGGTCTTTATCATTTATCATCTCATAACTGCATTATTTCATTTTCTTTTTTAAAGGGAGAATCAGATATGTTCTCAATCCTAAATAGATTTAAAAATATTATCAGCATAATGTGCATGTGCATGTGTCTTCGTGCATGCATGTATGCAATGATTTACATAACGGTTTTTTGCTGATCTTTTGTGTGCTGTTAATTTGGTGGTAATGTTTTCATCGTGTGTGTAGTGAGCCACCTCTTTGCTTGTTGTCATTCTCGCAACCCATCCATCATTTATCACTGATTAGCATGTTCAGTAGAATTTCGAGATGATGTGAGTATCACTTTGGTTGTTTGTTATGATTTCCTCGCAAAAATGACCCGCTTTTAGGGCAGGTTCAATTAGAAACTGGTGAACCCCGCAGTGATTATTCTTCCCGCACGTTCCTGACCAGTCAGTGTGGCCAGAAATTACGTCTGCATTTTATTAAGTTTAATAGGAAAAAAATTTGAATTCATGCACCGTTCAGAGTGATGAAGGAAATTATTTATATATTCATAACTGGTCAGGGATGTCAGACACTTGATCGTAAGTTATTTGATATCACTACTTAATTAAAAGAAGCGTGGGAATTAAAATTTCCGTAATCTAGTATACATTGTTATAATGAAGCTCAATAATACAATTTAAAATGATTTGATGTTGCAGGAGTCGACGCATGAACACACCAACCAGAGGTCATCACCACGTGGCGATGAAAAAGTGCACCAAGGGAGTAATGGAGGGAGTAATGGTGAGGGAGGAGAAAGCTGGAATGATTTTGCAGGACTGCAGACATTAGAGGAGGAGAACAGTAATTCGCGTGATAGCCAAGGTGGAAAACACTAAAGATCGTCAGGGAGTCTCCATTTACTAACAATTATTTTTAAAATCTATAAGTTGTGAACATTTTTCAACTCACAATGATCTAGAGAGAAAATTTAAGAAAACATCCAATCCAAGGACAGCTATTATCAAAGTATAACTACAGAATAGTTTCTAGATGTCCACGTGGCGAAAGAGGCGGATTCGTTTCTTCAATACCTCATCAATTTGGACTTGTGTAGTGAATTGCAAGTTGTGTGTTCCTGAAAGTAAATTTTCAAATTTGCAGCTTACGTTAAGCAGATGTTGCAACACTGCGATAGTGAATTGTTACCTGTTTGAACCTTCCCTCCCTGAGTTGATTTCTCACCTGGTTGACACATGTGTTGTACCTCCACCTGGGTTGATTTCTCAGAAGTTGACACCTGTGTTCTATTTATGTTTACACCTGCCATTGTGTTTTTTGAATACAGATGTAACTTATACAAAAGCTGATTTAAGTCTTCAAAGTAATAATTATATTTACAAGTGGTATCTACTTACCTGTGATTGATAGAGAATGTCATTTTGATATGAAGTGTTGGGGGCTGGGATTGTTTGTGAAAGCCTTGACTACATGTCAATAAGCCCCACCCAATTCATGAATATCTCTAGATTCATCACACCGAATATATGTAGTGTTTCAAAAAAGTGTCCAATTTATACAAAACACGACCATGACATGTTATTGTAAATTGTAAAAATATAGCGGATTGCATTTCTTATAGAATCTAACCAAGATCGCACGGTATTTATGTTATATACTACAACAGTTAAGAGGGAGGGAGCGGCTAGAACTGAGGGAGTGCTAACGAATGAAGTAATTTTCATGAAATATTTTAAAAATATTATCCTTGAATGTAACAGCCTTAGTGTAACTCCCACTGTTTACTGGAAATTCTGAAGAAAAAAAAAATGGAATAGAAAGGACTTCTTGTGCTTTTTATGTACAAGAATTTCTTGAGCAGAACATACAACTTAATAAACAAACCAAGTTGGTTGTATTGAAATGTATCCAAGCTAAAACCAGATTAGGGAAGGTGTGTTTGGAAACAGAAATGTGATACAGTATTTGAACCAATTTTATGATAATTTTCTGTAAAAGAATTGTAATCAATTATGCATGAAATGAATAACTTAAGAGCGCATATTTTAATTTTTTATTTTGCATAAATTTAAATATTCATCATTGATGTATGAATACTAAAAACTTGTTTTCAGTATTTCTGCATATTAACATACAGTGTACAGAGAAAAAAACAAATCAATTTTTATGAGGTGTGGATGTGAATAAGGGTGAGGTTATTGTAATGAATCTCCTTATAAGGCATGGTGTGTGATTTGCATATCATGAATATTCATTGTGCAGTAACCAAAATGTAAATATGTTTGTACCTTGATGTAGAACGTAGGAAGCATTATAGTATTAGCAGTATTTGTTTTTTTGTTTTTTTTAATTTCTATTTTTTCTTTCAAACGTTTAAGTACATGCTGCTGTTTCAGTTAACATATTTTGTCTGTTTTTTTTGAAAGAAAACATTATTTTAAAATCAGTTTTCATTGTCCTAAAATTAAAGAGAGAAATCTTATAATGTTAATGTCAATTCATCTCCAAATATAAAATTTCTTTTTTAATTATAAATAACTGACTATGATATCCTATATTTTAAGTCTTTTTTTTTGTTTTTTTTTTTGAACATTTTCTTAGATATGTATTTTGTTGAGTGTTTTTGTAGCATTTGTTTTTGTAGCATTTGTTTTCATTAATAATTTTTTAATGACATATTGTTTCTGTTTTATATGCGTAGACATTAAAATGTTAGAAGTTCATCAGTTCAGTTCGTCTTGCTGGGGAGGCAGTTCTTTTAGCTATGGGCGTGAAATGAGGAAAGCTAGACTTTATTGATGAGAATTATTGGCACAGTTGTCTTGAAGTCTCCTTGTGTGTATACATCATATCTATTTGTGTAAGGGTGGGTGGGTGTGTCAGTAATTTTAAAATATACTTTGAGAGGTTGCTTGAGTGCCTTTAGTAAATGATTATACTTAATTATTCATTACCCAAGATGCAACTGGTGTTTATTTATCTTATCTACTATTTTTAAAGATCAATTTTAACCAAGTAAATTTTATATTCTTTTTAAGTGATATTATTTTTTTTATTGTCATGCTATTCACCTTTATTATCTTTAGGAATCGTATGGTAAATTCATGCAGGGGTGACAGCCTTAAAAATACAGACATTTCATTGGTAATTTATTGACATTTAAACTTAGGCAACAAAAAAGTATACAAATTAAAGATGGCATCCTCTGATATTTTCAAAGGAAACTCATAAACATGAATTTTAGATTCCATTTTTGGAAAGAAGATAAACTGTAAGACTGTACAGACCAATTTAAAAAAAAAAATTGACAATAAAATACCAATTTTGAAATACCATTTTTTTTGTTTAGTAGTTATACTATTATTTTAATTATGATTTCTGTTATCTCTGCCCAGACTATCAAATATGCCCAAATATAGTCATGATGTGCCTATATATGGTCAGGATGTGCCTATATATGGTCAGGATGTGATGTCATCATGACCATATTTAGGCATGTCACATGTTTTTGTCAAATAAAATTTTTAGTCTAGACAGGGCTTAAATCGATGAAACATGGTGTTAAGTTCCAGGTGAATTAATTTGAAAGATGAATTCCCTTCAAAGAGAATACAGTATAATGTAGCAGAAAACAATACGTTATAACTGAACTTCTTTATGATTTAATATATTACAATTGGATAACAATGTGCATTGTAAAAGAAATTCCAGTGTGATTCAAAGTAATTGTCCTTTTGCCGTTTAACTGTTCAATTCGAGAACAGATTAACTTGAAATATTACTTTGGTTTTGGAGTTAAGAAAGATGGATGTTTCAACATCCAGGATACCTTTAATATATGAAAGGTTTAGTGGTTAAACACGATTTAATTATAGAGTTTGAAAACGGAAGTTTAAAGAGAGGTAGAGAGTCACGTGTCTACCACGGAGACGGCAGTGATATTACTGCAGACTTATTGGCAGTTAACTCTTAACGAATCATGATGAAATTCAAGAATTTATAAACTCTAAATATATCACTATCAAATTGTATGTAACAAATCATGTGAATTGCCCATATATGGGTATGATCTGACATCATCATGCCCATATATGGATGTGATATGACGTCATGATGCTCATATATTGGTAATTCACTCCGATTTGTCACATAAATGTGATAATGTGGATGGAGTGTACAACATATTAACATAATTCATCTTCCTATGCACTCGTTTGTTCAATTTTTAATCATTATTTTTTGATGAAATAACATTAACAAGGGGAATTCCATTAACAAAAACCATTGGTTAACCCCTCTTCCCTTCACCAACATTGGAATAATAACTACCTCATCAGCCATCTTCAATCATTCACAAGTCTCTCAACTAAATATTCATGTTGATATAATTTCAGAATAATTGTAAAAACGTCTACACCTAGATTTTTCATATCGGTCATCATGTTGTACACTAATACAAGTTTTGATGATTTTCTTTGTGGACTTCTTTTCCCTTTAAGTTGCATTTTAACTATTGATTAACACGGACAAGTATCTCATAGTTATTGTATTTTAATTTATGGTTGTATGAAAGGTAGGGGCAGGGAGAAAATAATTTGTCAATCATAATTACAGTACCGATCAATGTTTATGTTGTTTATTATACAATGTTTACTATGTTTATTGGTTGACCACCAACTGAATTTAATTTAAGCCTACAAAAAAAAAGGTTAAAAAGGAAGAATAAAATAAACAATGCTGTATTTACTGGTATGCTGTGTTATAGAGAAAAAAATACTGCACTTGTTTCTCATTGGTTACATTTTGAAAGACAATCTGAAATACGTGCCCGTGTGTTGTTGCTTACCTACTCTTCCTAAGAATATGAATGTGTATGATCATTGGTCAATCCGTATCATGTGATGTACATCAGTCATTAATGACGTTATTTTACATTTAAAAAAACAACTGACGTCTGAATATTTTAACGTTTGAAGCAACTATGTGCCAAAATGATTCAATTAAGACTTCCATGTAGCGATTTTAAATTGATACGTTTTTCTATAGCGATATTTGTAAATGAATTGTTTAATCGTTGATTATGTTTGAAATTGTTAATTGATTGTTAAGCTCATCGTATACAACTTGATTTTCGACTCATTTACCTTTCGAAGAACAGATTAGTTTGTTCTTGTGAACGTGCCAAACATATCACGTAGTCCTACATTTAATCATATAGAATTAAAACAAAAAACAGAGAGAGTGAATAATGACTATTCAATCCGGCTTTACTTTATTTCCGACTGTCTGAAATGTAATGTATACACATATGTTAGCAAACACGAGCTGGCGGTAGTCTGATTAAAAATGAAGTCTAAGGGTGTTTAAAATGTTTTTCTTATTCCACGGCGAACCTACGCCTCAATTAGTGGATAAATTTCTTTTCCGGAATATAAAGACTGATCGTTCGTTTTTACTTTTCACACTGCCCCTAAGTGAAAGTTGTCGCCCAGAGCCGAATGCATCCGAGTACCGTGCAGTTAGAAGTGTTAAATCTGTCAAAATTAATCTTACTGGGCAGGGTATATGCCGATAGCAGTCGGCTATTTATCTTTCTGAGGCACGTGGCTCGTAGTAAATTCAACAAAGTCTCTCACCCACAAGTATTCTCTCGAGTCAAACGCCTCGCCATCAGTCAAACCGGGAGCCGTATCAGTCGAGAATCACTTTCCTTCGGATGTGTCTTTTAAACCCTACTGACATCCGGAGGGGAAATTATCAAAGGTAACTTAATGTCTTTGATGTGACCGATTGAAAGTAGCAACTACATATGTTTCCCCTTTAAAACACCATGTACCTTAAATGAGTCGAGATTTAAGTTGTCTTTTTAACTCTCCATTACAATTATGGAAGGTATTTTAGTGTATATCAAATGGGGAAAGCTTAATCAAATAATATACATAATTCGAAGGTCACCAGTATATTTTGTCGACGTTCTTTGGTTTTGTAACCATGATTTTCCAGCATCTAGTCACGTGACGGCCTTGCGTCATCGGAAAGTTTGTAAGGTTTGAATGTAGGTTATCTATAATGTATTTTTTTCTTATTATGACGTAGGCCTAATTGTCAATATCTACCTTTAAATTTGGAGGACTATTCCAGGAAAAATGTTTGAATGAGCGCTTTCAATATCTCTGGGGGTTTTCACATCATCGCAGTATACATTGTATTTTTTTTTATAAAACTTTTTTTCGTTGCTGTTTCCTGTTTTGTTGACTTCTCTGTTAATAGAAGGAAAGCGGCTTTTTGTGTGTGCCATTGTACCGATGTAGCTTCGAAATAAAACAGCCTTCGCCTAGCGGACGAGAAATTGAGAGAAAAACATGTATTCAGTGAATTGTGTTATTCTTTTGTTATCGTGTAATTCTAACATAATTTGTAGGATTATGGAGATCAGTACATATTTCTTAAATAGTAAGCCCAAGCTTTATCTCTTGATGGTACATGTTGTATCATGGTGGTCTTTAAAATGTGAAGCGTCGAATTTTCAAGCCTGTTTTGCATGTGCGACAATGCAGACAACAATCACACGCGCAAACTTTTCGTCTGCCAACCTGCTATTGTTCAGTTCAGGGTAGAGTTTAGAATAGCCAAGCAAGGATTTTAACATTTGTTTCCATGAAATCGCTACTACACACTATCGCCGACAGCTTTCGGCGACGCTGATGATCGTCGGCACTCAAATCGAGGAGTGTTCTCGATTGCGTCGGAGACGGCTTCGACCGGGTGACTGCAGTGAAAACGCTGTAACGACCGTGGTTTTATGAAAATTTGGAAATTATAGGACTACGTTTAGCATAGTAAAACATTAAAAGAAAATGTTGCCCCAAATAATGCATACTCATGGTTTTAATACGTTTCACGCACATCCATTGGTTCTATAATTACAGATTCTACGCTAATCTCCTGTTTATGGCGCAAGAGATGATTTTTCCATTCGTCATAAGACATACGCGTGTACTAAATCGTTTTACGTCACAAGAGGTCATGATATGGGAAAGCTTACAAAAATAATACTAGGGTTCTATAACAAATAAGGCGCCTCTGAGGATGATTTTTGTTTCCATGGCTACATTTAACACACACCAGCAGCACTACCGGCAGGTACAGCCTATAATACTCAAGTTAGATATAGACCTACTATAAGTACAGTACATGCTGTTGAGCTGATGAACATTCTAGTAGCTCTTGTGGAAAATATCTGAAATTATGTATTCGTGCTGACCCATGTCTCTCTCCAATTAAAGACCACTTTTGGGACCGGTGTTTCTATGGTCTCAGTAGCCTAATAAAGATAAAAGAAATTTGTTAATTTGGGACCACAGAATAGTGGTCTTTAATTGGAGGGGTTCCTTAGTTGGAGGGGTCTTTCATTGGATTTGTTTCGTTTATTCGCACAACTGAGTTTGACACCTAAGCCATACTATAACGAATTTTGTGCGAATGTATTTTAATATATTGAAAAAGTGAAAGGAGCCGACGGGCAACCATGCTTTAATTTAAGTTTAGTTTTGCAGAGCTACATTAATCACAATATATCATAGTATCATTCTCAAAGAGTTCAATCACCAAGTGCATAAAGGCTTTTTTGCATGATAACTACCGTAAAACTTCGAATTGAAGCCCTGTGCTTATTTTTTTGCTTTTGATGGGCTTTATTTCGAGATGGGCTTCTTTTCAAAATGAATGCTGTAAATTTTGGGAATTCTACTGTAAAAAAAAAAGTAGGGCCACTGTAACATCGATCCCATGTAGTGTACCGGTATGTACTGATGTCGAAAAAAGGTCCGTGCTATCTTGAAAAAAATTCCATGGGCTTCTTTTCGAGACTTTTTGCAAAGTAAAGAGTGTTCCAAACTAAAGAAGGGGCTTCAATTTGAGATGGCCTTCTCGAGATTAAGCCCATTGGGCTTCTACTTGAGATTCCACAGTATAGGCCTATTATTTAAGGTTACCGGTGTTATGTACTAGGCCTACCGTATTTTCGAAGATCCCTTTGGTGTTAGAAGATTGAACGCATGATTCTCGTCTCCTCTGATGCGATTCAATCTGAATGATGGAGGCAAACAGGTAAGTCATAATAATTGTTCGATTATATGAAATACAGTTTTATCATTGGTTCTAATGCCTATCTTAAATAAAGCCGACTCCGTGTATTACAATTGTAATCAAACTATCACATGATAGGTAGGCCTATGGACGCGATCGACTAGAGCCGTTCCAATATCATATGCCTGTATTATGTTGAATGTTCTTACAACATAATGCTGCATCAATAGGCTGTAGTATAGCTTTTTTTAATGTTACGAAAAGCATCATCATCGACGTCGCCATAATCATGATCATCATCGTCATCATTGTCGTCAACAACATCGTCCTTCAACATAATTATGCCTAATAATAATTATGACGATGAGGATATCATACATATCATCGTTGTCGTCTTCATTAGTTGCATCCCTCATTACTAAACTAACAAACCAAGTCATCATCAAGAGGTTTTAACGTCAACCATTGTAGCATAACAATTGTCATCATCTTCATTGTTGGCATGGTTACTGTGACGATATTTTCACATTCTCAGACCACAAATCGCAGTCGTATTATGTAAATATTTCATTCAACTTTGTTTCAATTTTTTTGCATGGCCAGTGCTTGTATTTTAACGTGTAATAATAGTAATAATTGACAATGATGATGAATAATGATAATAAAAATGACGATAATCAGTAATATTGTTAATGATGATAACGATTAAAATGTAATTGATTAAGATGATGAGGATCTTGACTGTCTCTTATACACATCTAGATGTGTATAAGAGACAGCTGTTGAGCTGATACAGATGGAAATGAAGTGATACAAACAGTTCTACAGATTTTAATTAATTTTTACTTTAATTAATTCATTCATTAATCATTTATAATTCAGGGTAAACTCTTTATAGTTTGTACAACTTACCACAGGAATAGACCAGGCTATAATTGAGATAGGTGCCACTTGGAGAGGTAGAAATTCTCATATGGTTTTTCTAGACCAGTTTTTTATGGGGAATCACAATATGTGAGGTAAAAGGGGTGTAACCTGAGAACTTTCG
>NW_022741166.1:1364894-1379418 GCF_011630105.1 Anneissia japonica
TAGTTAAAGTTATTAATGTGAAGATTTCGGGGGCAATTGAGGGCGCTTTTTAAAATGGCCGCCAAAATTAAATAACAACTTAACAGCAGCTTCAATACCCTAGATAAATTTGTTTAATTTAAAAAACGTGAGTGTAATAACCGCTGTTGACTTTTTAAAACTAAAACAACATATTTTAGGGCTGTAAGCTAATTCACTTTTGAAAATGTAAGTAAAAATGCCCACTTATAGTAGCCCTTTTCTGTTTTAAAGAATGGAAAATATAACTAGAATCCTAAAAAAATTCCAGCTTCCTTACAAATATCCGGTTGTTTTTCATTATTTCTGTGTGCTATACAAGGTATTCCAGACAACTACCATAATTTTCATGTATGAAGAAGGCATCAATTCATTTACTACACATTTGTCTTGTAGTGTTTAACTTTGTAGCCTTATGTTGAGCAATAATCTTCAGGTATCGTTTTTATCACTGCAATCTGAAAATATTCGTATTTATGGTATGAACAACTCTTGGACTTCCACGGGCATTTGTTTATTCGATCTGTTCCATCAACTATTTATTGACAGTCATTTACCTCTGCTTATTTTCATTCTTGAACGATTAAGTTTGCTAAGTATCTGAAGCTCGAGATTCTGCTAACATGGTGGCAACAATGATATGTCAGTGATCTTGTCTCTGCAAAACTTTCTATTGCTTGATTTACACTTTTCTCCTTAACTCCAAGCAGCAGTAAGACATACTCTTGTTCTTCAGACAACTTTTGTGACAGAACATCTAAAACTCTGAAGTTGCTGAAAGTTTCAACAAACTCAGTTTTTGATTACAGAAGCTACGTTTTCCTTTACGAAAGAAAGCCGGGGTGTAATTGTCTATAATATCGATGTCTCGAGAAAGGGAACGGATGATTATATGCCTTGGTTGTTATTCGTTAAAGCATGCTTTGTATACAGGAAGGCTTTCGTGTCGGCTTCTTCTTGGTGGTTCTACGCCAGATTGTAGAACCCCAGGTTGCCGACTGCCAGATTTTCGAGTTCACTTTGCCAAAACACAGTTTTCCGAATGCCAGTTTGCTGAATCAAAAACTACGAATCCCAGTTTGTTGAAACCCAGTTTGCGCTGAAACCCACTTCGTCGAAAATAAAATAAAAGCAGTACGTAAAACATTAACCACAGCATAACATTCATGTTGGAACACTCTCTTACTATGTATTCGTATAAGAAATAGCGGCTTATTGTAGTTAAATGATTCTTTTTGTTTTAATATGCAAATCAATTGGTTATCAGCAAATAAAAGTCAATTTAATAGGCCTCGCAGTTAAAATGTTTTATTAGCATACCTATGATAAATACATAAAATTATAAAAAAAGAAAATAATTATGAAGGAAATAAACAAATTAATAATAATCTACAATTATACCCACATGCCAATTGTGGCTCCAGAAATTTGTCGACAGGGGGTCTGACTCAAGGTGCCGACTAGAGCCTCGGTGGTCAGGGACCTGGTACAATAATCCTGATAGGGTTTGTAGAGGGAGTATTTTATAAGGATACGATGCTTATCCTAAATTTCATTTCATTTTATTCTAATTTTAACTGATAGCCATGCTTTCAAGTGTGTTTTTCTACAGTTTTTTTGTCTTCCAATATTTTTCCTTTTAATTTGTACACAAATGAAGCTCCTTCCTTTTAAATACACAGTATGCTGTACTTTTGTAACACAGAGATTTGGACTGGGTTTCGGAAAACTGAGCTTTGGCAAACTGGGATTTCATGATTTCAGTGAACTGGATTGGGCATTCTGGGTTTCGGCAAACTGAGTTTCTGCAAACTGGGATTTCATGAACAGGAAGAACTGGATTTGGCAAACTGGATTTCGACAAACTGGCTGGATACCTTCTTGAATACTATTGCTATCGGCGAGAATTCATCCTTGTCACTGAAAGAGATTTTGTATTAGTTCCAGATCTTCGTAGCAGTCAAGAAAAGCAGACTCGAAAGTTGTCCTGCATGCAATGCATGCTTTAAGGAATTACAACCAATACACAAATATGAACCGTTCCATTCTGGTGGCATCGATAATTCAGTCGTTGCTACTGTATATCTTATTTTATGACAACGGAGAGAGTCATTTTAGAGACAAACACTGGCAAATACCGAAAGTTGTTCAAATTAAGTGGCATTAACTTTCACCAGCGAAGAAATCATCCCTTATTGGCAAAGTTTTGTTGACACTTTCTGATAACTTTAAAATTTTAGGTGTTCTGTCACAAAAGACATCTGAGGAACTTGTAGATTGTGGCATGAAGTTAAGGGAAAAATTGTAAATCAAGCAAGATGTGAAATGTTCAATAGAGGCAACAAGATCACAGACATATCATTGCTACCACCATGTTTGCTAGCAGACCCTTGAGCACTTGAGGAAATTTAATCGCTAAAGAATGGAAATTAAGCAGACGTAAATGATTTGATAAGTAAAAATAGTATTCACAACAGATGGAATGATCAAATGAAGCAAAAAATGATTGAGACAGTGATGCCCATAAACGTCCAAGAACTGTTTATAATAAAGACGAAGACTTTCAGATTGCAGTGATATTAGCAATACATGAAGATTATTGCTCAACATAGGCGGGGTTACACAGTAAAGGATAATTATGTAATAAATGAATTAATGCCCTTATAAAATTATGGTAGTTATTTGTGTGGTCCTCTTGAATACCTTGTGTAGTACACAAAAATAATGAAAAGCAACCGTATATTTGTAAGAAAGCTGGAATTTTTTTTGGATTCTGGTGATATTTTCCATTTTTCAAAACAGAAAAGGGCTAATATAAGGGGGCATTTTTACTTACATTTCCAAAAGTGACTTTGCTTACCACCCTAAAATATGTTATTTTGGGTTTAAAAAATCAACAGCAATTATTATATTCATGTTTTGTAAATTAAACAAATTTATTTAGGGTATTAAAGCTGCTGTTAAATTGTTCTTTAATTTTGGCGGCCATTTTAAAAAGCGCCCTCAATTGCCTCTGGAAATTTTCACATTAATAACTATAGCTAGTTATACTTTACTCCTATCATTACATATTCAAAAGTTGGTCAAACCTACCTCTTCTGTGCTTATTTTGCCCATATATATGTATTTTATTGGATTTTGGCGGCCATTTTGAAAAAAGCGCCCTCACGCGAAAGTTCTCAGGTTACACCCCTTTTACCTCACATTACACCTCTTTTACCTCACATATTCTGATTCCCCATAAAAAACTGGTCTAGAAAAATCATATGAGAATTTCTACCTCTCCAAGTGGCACCTATCTCAATTATAGCCTGGTCTAACAATGATGATGAATAATGATACTCGACAAAAAATAGAACCGCTGCGCCAAACATCTCTATGCAGGGGCGGATCCAGAAATGTCCAAAAGGGGAGGGGGGCCCGAAAGTTGGGCCGATTGAGACAACACTGTCGTAGGGGGTCCGGGGCATGCCCCCGCAAAATTTTGTGTTCTAGACGCCCGAACATAACATTTGAGGCATTCTGGGCTATCATTTTTTTCTTTTTCTCTCTTTTTTTTTCTTTTTTTTTCTTTTTTTTACCTCCCAAAAGGGGGACCGGGCCGGCCTCCCCCCTAAATCCGCCCCTGGCCGATGATGATGATGATGATGATGATGATGATGATGATGATGATGATGATGCCGATGATGACTGGCAGACATTTTATAATCCGAAATGTTCGTAACCCGGATATTTTGTAGCCTTCAGTACGGGATATCGAACGAAATACCCACACCCCATATCAATGCGCATAGTACGAACGAGAATAAATCTGTTTTACATTATGTAAATTAGAAACCAAGAAAAAGGAAGTAAATAACGTCTCAGTGGTGGCGCCAGGCTTTGCTCGACGTGGCTCCGAGGTCCCAGGCGAAAAAAAAAGAAAGTGGGCTGGTCGGGCATCGCTCAAAATCTCTCGAAAGTGTTCTCTTCTGAAAAATATGGCAATTTAGAGTTTTCAAAGGCTTATTTAATCAATTTTTGAGTCTAATATGTAGAAAATACATATACATTTGATTTCCTCCCCAAAGAATTGCAGTTTTTCTCCCCGACGTGGTGGGGGGGGGGAACCTCTGATTCCCCTGCTGATGCATTTTACGAACTTTAACTGTTCCGTCTTTGTATACGGTAGGCAATGCCGTAGCCAGGATTTTCAAACAGTGCGAGACAATATCAGGGTGGACCCACTTACGCGTAAATTCAAACAATGTGGACCCATTTTACGCAAAAATATGAAAAATCTTGACCCATTTTCTTACATTTTACACATTTTATACTAGCATGAGAAATCTGGACACATTTTCCAAAAAGTGGACCCATTTTATGCATAAAATTACATAATTTGGACCCATTTTAAAAAAAGTGGACGACACCCATTCTTTGTGGACCCATAAGAAAATTGTCCCAACTGTCCCAATAGCTGGCTACGGCATTAACGGTAGGCTATCGTAAGTTTACAGATTGCAAAGAAATTGTCGGCCGCTTGTTTTGTTGTCACGTAAGGACGTTGTGACTGGGACCGCACGGAATCTCACTTTTTAGAAACATTAATGTAACGAAGCACTGGAACCTCAATTTTATAAACTTATAAATATTTTACGTACACTCGATTTCGTCACTAAACTTCAACGAGTTGAAGAGGGATGCAGAGGACCGAGAATACTGGAATAGAACTTCTGGCAGAACACTATTGATGATGTCAATGATTATTATTTAGTTGAAACTCACGATTTGAATGAATTACTTGCTTTCTAATGCGGTGTCTGACTATGGTGACGATTGATTAGTAAACAACCAAAACCATAGTTTTTTTTCTTCATTAAATATGCTTATGCCGATCTACAGACGAAAAAAATCAACCCCCGTAGCATCTCATCTCAAGAATGGTTCTGGTTCCGGTGTAAAGCCGACCTTCTAAGGACTCCAAAAGTGTATACCATCAGGGGTAGAAATAGTGCTCAGATCAGACGAATAATTAAGGGAAAATGGAACGTGCCTTTGAGTGACTTTTTTCCGTAAATATAAATTTAAACATTTATTTTTTTACTTTTTTTTACAAAATTCTCCCATTGTTCTCTTTGCCCATCTGTCACTGGGAACCCATAGCTGGTGGTTAATCCTTTTCTCTATACTATGACCGCCTAGGATAATTGCTAAGAAAGTCCCAAAAAACGATGAAATTAACGTACGCAAACACATGATTTTCCATTCATTATTTTTCATTCATTTTTGTTTTTGAGAGCCCTTTACTATTTATGATTTATCTTATTGTTTACTTATTGGCTTGGAAATTCATTCATTCATTCTTTATTTAGTCTTTTATAAAAATCACATTACAATTTGCACATACAGTAAAATAAAAATTCACAATACAGAATAATACTGACAATCTAAGGAGGCAAGGATTAACAAAGGCAATTAAAATCGCTGTAGCTCACAAGCTAGTTAATCCATCCTTAGAGAAACAGCAATTTAAAATAGAAGATATAATATATAATAAAAAATTATAATACTTAGGGAAAAAACAGAAGAAATTTAAACATTAGACTTAATCATTATTGCAAAAAAAAAATTAAATTTATATTTAATAAATAGAACTTAAAATTATAAGATTAAAAAGTAGAAAAAAAAAGAATAAAAATACACAAACAAATTTATAAAAAACCCAAAATAAAATCAATATTGATGGTTTCACTAATTATATATGTGAGGTCTCACTACAAAATGAGTCTCATCGTTAGAAAATAAAAAAAATGAGTTAACATTACATTTTGGTAGATCACATTATAAGCTTTAATTTGGTCTTTGAATGGCTTCCCTAGGATAAATAGATCCAGAGATGTTAGCAATTAAAATTTAGGTGTATGAGAACCAGGGTTTGAGAAAATCGGCCTCAAAGATAAACTAACCTGTACAAATAATAGGACTAGAATTACAGAATATGCTAAGAGAACACTGTTTTAGTAAGAAAATTCACTTAAAAAGTACACAATCATAAAATATAAGTATCAAGTTATTCAAAAACATTAAAATCAAAATTTTATAAAAATGTTGCCTTTGACCTATTTTGGTGAATATCTCAATATGATTTCACCAACGATGCATCTCATTTTGTGGTGAGACCTCACATATATATAAATGGGCATATATAATTTAATGTTAAGCAATTACTTATGAATTTACTGCCATAGTTATATAGCTAATTTACTTTGAGGAGAACCATTGATACAAGCAACTATTTTAGAGGGCAGCAAGCAAATATTACAAATATTATAGAGGGCGACAAGCATAAAATTAACACGGCCACAGGTTATATTAAAATTCTTTGGCGATTACGTTATTCAGCTTTTTTTTTTACAAATATATTGCTGTTCTTGATTGCTTCGGCTATAGTTTTAATAATGCTTTAATAAAATCTTTTGATGTTACCGATTGTATCCTGAAATATATGTACGCCTTTAAAAACATGTAGTAGGCCTATATATTAATGCTTGCAGTACACCACGCAAATAGTTCTGAAAAGATGGTTGAACAGCAACAGTTCTTTTTAGAGCAATCTACGTGGTGTACCGCAAGCATTTATATATTTTATTGCATATTTCAAAGTTTAAAGGCGATAATATTATAGGTCTAATCACTATCGATTCCTCCATTGTTGATCGGAAATTAATTTGGGTTTATTGTTTCACAAGGTATCACAGTCACTCCTAAAATAAGATATGATTTACTGATAGCTGAGCTGGCAGAAATAGACCCACTCCAGGTTTTGATCATTCTTTAATTATTTATTTTTTTTTTTTTGAAAAACAGTGTACCGATGCAATGAAAAAAAAATATTTTAGAATGCGGCTGCATGGACTTGTCTGAACGGAAGTCCCAATAAGTATTGTTGTCGCTTTAGACAGCGCCACCCAACAAGCAGCTTAATTTGAGTATGGCGCGCACTGAGTGCAATAAATGGATTATTCATGGTATTAGCTGAATAATCCAAATTAAGGCATGAAACCCATAGGCTATGGACTGCCATTCCATACATGGTATTTTAGAATTTAAAATAATGCTTAATGATTGCGTAATTTCGATTTTCTGCAAATATCTACTTGTTACAGCACACTTGTACCTTTTATACCTAAAGCCCTGTCCAGGCTATCAAATTTTATTTGACAAAAACATGTGAATAATTATGGTCATGCCTAATTATGGTCATGATGACATCACATCATGACCATATACAGTTATATCATGACTATATATGGGCATACAACATTATTTTTGTCAAAATTAGATAATTTGGACAGAGCTTAACACCCGCTACCATTATCTCTTCTAATGCTGGTGAATCTTACATTGACTCTGGTATCGGTTTGGAGTATCGGTAACTGAAAAAGAAAGCTTTGATAAATATATGCTTATGTATCTCGTTCACACTTGTAATGTATTTCTTTAAATGTATTTAAAGAATTGTTCTGTAAATTTCTCAATAAATTTAATTAGGTTAGGCCTAGTATTGATTGGTATAAAATATAATTCTTCAACGTCAGACTGTGGATTTTCTTCAGGCAATGAAGTCGGGTGCAAAAATCGTGTTAAATGGATAAGTTGTACTAGACATTCAAAGTTTTCCTACACATTTCTACTTTATCTATCTCATGGCTTCCAGTAAGCTGTCTTTATATAATTGTTTAGATCTAGCATTTGTTTCACTTAAGATATAGATCTTTGATGGCACATCCAATTAATTGGGGGATACAAGAACAACTACTAGACTCCGGCAAATTCAGGATCACACACATAGGCCTACACACCATTCTATACGTACGGTACATATGTATTTCAACTGATGTTCTTGTAATTCGTATTAGGATGCGACAGTCGAAAATTGTCTGTGATAAAATGAAGAATGAAGAATGATGAAGAATGAGGTGTACAATAGCTGTTTCTGTGCCTATGGTCTGCAGTCGGGCCGACTATCCACTCAATCTGCCTTCGACAATCAACAGACCTTGCTGCCATGTTATCAAGCGCTCACAGACAGCGGAGATAGATATATTATAAATTCTGAATTTTCTTTGGCGTTACAACATTGATAAAAGACGTAACATAAATAGAATACATCAAAACAAAAGTACTGGCACAACATACTATAAAACGATCAATAGCCAGTTTGTCACTCTCCAACGAGTTAGTTGACAGACGAAATAGAAGTTTAACTATATGCTCTCTTTACTTTGCCGAACTTTTTTGATCACAAATATTGATCTGGTGTGTCATATATCATGTGCGACGACACTTATATTACCATTTCTGTGCCATGCAATAGGCCTAATAATAGCAGAATGTTGTTTGCGTCAGGAAATTTAATCGGAATGATGGTTTGCCCTAAGTGACGTGGTCAGATAGGGCAAACAACATCGAAATAGCATTGCGGTAACCTCTAATACTTAGGGATTCAACTCAACACTAGCCACTAAGCCCAAGCTCGGTGGTCTAGTGGCAATGATATCAGGCTAATTATCTTGAGATCCTGGTTCGATTTCCCTCAGAATCGCGTATACTGTATTTAAGAACCTACTGAGCATTCAGTACGATCAAGGAGGTTAAAATAATATTTTAACCTCCTTGGTACGATATCACGTAGGGCAAAACATCATTCCTGATAACAGAATGCTTTTGTTACGATTCGGATTAAGATTGTCTTAGAATGGCATTGTTTGAAGCTACCATTGTTTTTATAACACTGTTGAAAATATAACATGGTCTTTACATAACAGTGCTGTAAATAAGAGCTGATTTTATATCACCATATAACAAAGGTAATAACGTGAATTAAATTTACTTAAGAAATTATTTTAATATGATTTTATTTAATCGTAAGACTTCGTTTCTATTATTATCTATAACATTACCATAAATTAATTGAACGAGCACTTGTTATTATTATTATAATTATTATTATTAGGCTCTTATTTATTATTTTATTTATAATTATTATTAGGCTATTATTTTTATTATTATTTTTATTATTATTATTATTATTATTATTATTATTATTAGCACCATATTATATTATAATTGTTCTTATTATTGTTGCTATCGTCTTCATTATTGTTATTAATATTATCGTCATCATTATTACTATTCAATATTAAATATAGTTTATTGTTATTAATATTATTATTACTATAAACATCATTATCGTTCTATCAATATTATTGCAAATTAAATTAATAAACTAATTATTATAGTAGAAACATAAAAATAAGCCTATTGTGGATTTGCGGGAGATTGACTATTAGGTCTTCTCGATTTTCGGGAGATCCCCGCGAGTTGCGGGAGACCTGGGACCCCTGCGACTCATTCAACCTAGGCCTACATAAACCGTGAGTAAACACGTCATTTAATTAAAGCGAGTGTGCAGGTTATTAGAAGTCAGTACACGTGGAGTTGAGCCTCTGTTAAAATGCTGAAAGTTTTCAAAGATGGAGAAAGAAAAAGGAACTATTGTAAGTACTGTAAATTGAAAGTATACGTGTATATTATTAGTATAGGTATTAACGAATTATATCACTTTTTTACACTATTGATCTATCTATTTGGCAATTGATTAACAGGACCGTCAAAACAATTTTTATAATATTCTAATTACTTAAAAGAAATATATACTTTACCTATAAATTATAGAAATTTAGTAATACTTTTTGCACCATGTACCACAATGTCATTCGAATGTTAAAAAATCAAAAAGCCTATATGTATTTCACTCTCGTGTTATAAATTAATTAAAAACATTTTTAGTAGAAAAATTTATTTTGGAAAATGCTTAGAGGTATAACAATAAACTAAAAGTTGACTAGCCAGAATATAAACTTTAGAGTTGGATTGAGTCCATTGTATAGTGTGTGCCACTGTTGAATAAGTGGGAGCCAATAAAACTGAAACTGAAACCGAGTCGGCCAAACAGTCATCACCCCAAAAAGACATTAGGCTCAAGCCGGCCCTGATTACTTGATTTTTCTTTTTCCAAAATCTGTCCACCTCGGCTCCAACCATGGAGAAACAGAGGTGGGGTATGATATCTAGTCGCCCACTAATTTTAAATCAGGGAAAAGGAGGGGTATTGGCTCTATAGGTTGCCAGATTCTATTTTTAGACGTCTAGGTGTGTTATGTTTTTTCTCAACCTCAACCCCAACAAGGTTGGCCTGAGTTGGTATGGATTCTATGACCATTGTCTTAAACTCCTGTATCTGCCTCTGGAGGGGGATAATGATAGCCATTCTGTACATTCGAATAAGGTGTAAAAATGGGCAGTTATGCCCCCTTTCCCCCAGTTTTTAAATATTAAAAATCTGTATCTCATTCACCGTTCCCCAGTTTTTCGTCAAACAACTTTTTTCTGTCTTAGAAAAATCAGTTCTACAACATATCAAAAAATGTTTTCCTCCGGAGCCTGACTTTAAATTTCAGTTTAGTGGTGCCTGCATTTGCGAGTTCAAACCGAGAAACTTTGTTTACTTTACTTAGATTTTAGTGTCCTCGACTGGACCGCCTGTCAAAGCTCTGTTGTAAAGTTGTACTAGCAAGAAGGGCTCTTTGGACTAGAACCTAGTCAAACAAACAAAATTTCCCAATTGTCAAGTGATCAGAGGCCTTGACAACACGAAGCAGATTTACAGTGAAGCGCTAAAATCTAGTGGCTTTAATGACGAAATGAACATAATCAAAATGGGACTGTAAACTATAAGCAAAAAAACCGGAGTAGGAATATATATTATGGTTTAATCCGCCATATAGTATGAACATTAAAACTAATGTTGCAGTCATTTTCAAACTTTGTTAGTAAGCATTTTTCTCAGGGAAATGCACTACATAAAATATTTAACAAAAATAATGTTAAGGTAAGTTACAGTTGTATGCCCATTATGAGAAGTGCTATAAACAAACACAATAATAAGATATTGAGTATGAATAATAATAAAAACCCACTTGTAATTCATGTTTGGTGAAGTCGATCGTATATTCGGCCGATATCCTATCTAATAATAATGTAGTAAAACGTTATATTGGTATGACTGGTGGGGAATTTAAGACAAGGTTTATTAACCACAAGAAATCATTCAATAATAAATCATATGAAAAGGAATCTGAATTGTCTTAATATGTGTGGAAACTAAAAAATGAGAATACCAAATTTAAAATAGAGTGGAACATAGTAAAGCGCTTATCCGTAAAAAGCGCAGTGTTTGGTAATTTGCAAACTTTGCATGGACGAAAACCTAGCTCTTCTTAATGCAAAAGACAATCCTACTTAATAAAAGGTCAGAACTGGTATCTAAGTAGGCATACAAAATTACCACCTGATCCGCGGCTAATATGCAATTTGTAATAGAGCACTCTTCCGCATGGGACGTATTTACCTAATCCTCAATACATCCATATATATATATATATATTCATGTTCACACCCTACTTCGGATCGTGACAAATTCAAACACTCGTTAAAACATGACAAACTATTATGAAAAGTGTCATTTTGATCCATTGATTCAATTTAGGAATAGTTAGGTCTGGGACCTAATGGCCCTCAAATTCGCACCCGAGTTTAGATCGTCACCAACACTCATAATTTCTTCCTTGTAATTTGGTTAAACTTTCACAAAAGTTTCATTCAGATCAGTTGATTAGTTTTTGAAATATCTGGTCTGGGACGTCTTCGAATGGTCCTCATATCCACACCCTACTCCAAGATGGTCACCAACATTTAAACATTTCTTCATTGAAACATGACAAACTAATATGAATAGTGTCAATTAAATCCATTGATTATTTTAGATATTTAGGTCTGGAGCCTTAGGATTTTAAATGACCTTCAAATTCACACCTGAATTTGGATATCGTCACCTACACTTAATAATGTCTTCCTTGTAACTTGGTTAAACTTTTACTAAACTTTCATTCATATCAGTTGATTTAGTTTTTTAAATATTTTGTCTACAACTTTTGCTCTAAAATCCTTTAATTGGTCCTCACATCCATTCCCTATTCCGGACCGTCACAAAAATGTAAGTATTTCTTCATTGGGTTATACCTAACGCTCCCTGTTATTTTCAATTATGTCTGTGTAGCTGTTTTTTTAGATAATTCGAACACAAAAAAGCACACAAAACACGGAAGTGTTACATACACACACAAACCTACACGACTGAAAACATATATATCTCTTGGCGGAAATAATAATTAGATCTTAGTTAGTGAGTAATTACCAAGACTCATTCCAATGCTCATCTATCCATTATCATAGGGGAAAAGTGTTCAGTCCCCATTTCAGGAAAGTCAATTTGTTTTTTTTCTAAACGATGTCAATGGCGTATGTTTTCCCAGCTTTGCTGCCGTACCAGCTTATTCATCCTTTATGTTTACCTACTTGTGTTATTTGTCATCCGCACGTAACTTACCATTAGAATGCGGTGGTAGATAATTTTACGATGACGACTCACTAATAACACACCCTTCGACCTAAAAATCGACCCTGGGTAAATTTGTTTACGCTGTTTACATAAAGCAGTGTGTAAACACAGTTATTTAATAAAAGTGAGTACGCATGTTATTAAGAAGTCAGTACAGGTGATTGAGGATCTGTTAGTACTGAAATTTGCAAATATGGAAAAGGAAAAAGGAACTATTGTAAGTAAGCAGAAAACTATGTTTATATTATAAGTATAGGCCTATGTATTAACGAATTATATCATTTTCATGCACTTTATTGTTAAATCTTGTTTGGGCTATTTTGAAAACGAACTGTAAATTTAACACCTACTTTGATAATTGTTTTGTATACTTTCTCTCACTATGATACAATTGTGTTTTTAAGGAACCAAATGGAAGTAGGTTTTACTTTTTTCTCGTATGAATGTTATTACTCTGTTTACGAAAATAAAAATAAAGTCAATAAACCAATCAGTCAATTAAGCAATCATTTCTTGATTTTTAATTACTACATTTGATTAATGATTATATCCTACCCATTTCGTTCTATCTCTTAAATCTAAAACACGTCTACTTTATGTGTATTACACAAAATGCGCTGCGCAATAAAAAAAATACACTTTGAAGAAAAGAACCAGTAAAATTTTGCCCAGACTCAGTGTTCTTATTTTTCGCCAATTTCAGGCTCAAAATGTTCTTATTTTGTTCTTATTTTGCACACTGTCCAAGATAGAAAACAATGAATTGTACAGTGGTATATTATAGTATATAATAGAGGGACATTGTCACACCTACTGCACGTAAAGTAGATATAAGACCAAATTAATTCTGCTGATTCTTTTCATTTTCCAGTTTTTGAAATAAAATCCTCATTTGACAATTTACCCCAACCTATCAATTTATTTTTATTCATTAAGCAATTTCAGCCTCATTGTTCTTATAAAATGTGTTTCAGCAGTCTGTAATTCTTGGTTAGAAATGTATTGTATGTAGATTTAGATATTATATCACCTATTATATTATTATAACGTTAGACGTTGGAGCTATATGTTCAAAACTTTTTTTAGAACAAATAATACGTATTTTCTCCTAATTTCAACCTAAATCATTTTGCTAACGTTGCTACAACGTTGTGTTGGCACCATGTGTAAAATTAAAGTGCTTCATTCTCTATCACCAAACTAAAATAGGCGTTCTAATAAGCTTATCCTATATTAATTTAAATAATATATATACAGGGCCGGCGGAACGTTTTGCAAGGGGGGGGGGGGGCACTTATAAGAAGGCGCGTAACAACTAAATATAAGCATTTTCATCGTGGTTTTATTTATTACAATCATAGGCCTATTCTTTCACCATCATTACACAATGAGGCCCTTCTTTTAGGTAAAAGGATCTATTAAATTTTCTTTCTCAAGTTTGGGACTATTATGTTTTTAAATAACTTAGAAGGTAAAGGAGGGCAAGCACAAGCTTTAACCCTAACAAATGCGCGCGAAGCGCGCGAAAAATTTTGTGTTTTTAATTCTAATTTCGTCGGAATTGATCAAAACTCCCTAAATGTGCAATTTTTAGAGGAAATTGGCCTACCTCAACAAGAAATGCTTTTATGTTATATATGGCCACACTGGTTTTTTTTAAACTGAATATAAGCATTTTTCTTATGGCTTTATTTATTACAAACATATTCTTTCAACATCATTACACATTGAGGCCCCTCTTTTAGGTAAAACGATCTATCTTAAATTTTCTTTTTTGAGTTTCGGACTATGTGTTATAACTTAGAATGCAAAGGAGAGCAAGCACAAGCTTTAACATTAAAAAATGCGCGCGAAGCGCGCGAAAATTTTTTGTTTTTTTTAATTCTAATTTCGTCGGAATTGATCAAAACTGGCCTACCTCAACAAGGTAGGAAATTGGCCTACCTCAACAAAATATGCGATTTAAAATTTGAGGTTTTCAGGCACTTTCCCGGGTGAAAA
>NW_022741166.1:1379436-1403317 GCF_011630105.1 Anneissia japonica
CAGATGGATATTTTCCCCTTGTCCCCCGGTGCTTACGCCACTGCGGAGAATATCTGGCGGCTTAGATCAAATGCGCTATGGACACTTTTTGAAGTGGAGAAGGGGTTGCAGGCCAGGGTATTGTGATATCTGTTCATTACATCTTCCTTTTTATTCTTGTCTTTGTTTTTCTCTTCTCTTTTTAAACATTCCTCCCCCGGGAAAATTGCGATTTCTAGATGGCGGGAAATGAGCTTTCCCGACTTCTGACGTGTCTTTAATTACTTTTAAGTTCTTCAAAATTCAAGGTTTTCCACTTTTGAAATCGGTCAGATAATTTTACAATTGTTATTATGTTAAATAGGGCTTATGTGTGTATACATACATAACAATTTTTAAAAAATGAGTAGTTGCATACGAATTTTCCATGAATCGATGAATCCCAAAAAGAAAGGGGATCCGGAGGTTCTTCCCCAGGAAAATTTTGATTCCTATAATTCGTGAAATGAGCTTTCCCGACTTCTGAGGTGTCTTTTAAATTAAAGTCATTAAAAAAACATACTTCAGAAGTCGGGAAATCTCATTGTCCACCATTTAGAAATCAACATTTTCCCGGAAAGAACTCGAACTTCCCTTTCTCTGGGTTCATTGATTCATTATAATACTTTTCAAGAGGGGAACACCTTGAATGAAGAACTTGAAAGTAATTAAGTTCTTCAAAATTCAAGGTTTTCCACTCTTGAAAACTGTCAGATAATTTTTTCCCATTGTTAATACAGTAAATAGGCCTTATGTGTGTATACATACATAAAAAAAAGATTGAGTAAGTTGCATACGTAGTTTTTCCATGAATCGATAAATCAAAATAAATATTTATGTGTGTATACATATACATAAACAAATGAGTAGTTGCATGCGTATTATTTTTTCCATGAATCGATAAATCCCCCAAAAAAAAGGGTGGTCTGGGGGGTTCTCTCCCGGGAAAATTTTGATTCCTAGATGGCGGAAATTGAGCTTTTCCGACATTTGAAGTGTGTTTTAATTAATTTTACGTTCTTCAAAATTCTAATTTTCTAATAGCAACAAAAAAGAAAAAAAAAATCAGCTCACGGTCCTGAAAAGATAGGTTTAGAATTCTTTTCTTTTTCCCCTTTTGTTGTTGCCCAAGGGAGGGGTCAGGACCCAGGACCCATGACCCCCCTCCCCCAGATCCGCCAATGTGAATTGCGAGAAAATGTAACTCGGTTGGGTACTAGATAAACATTCTCTTTCCCATCCTTCTCCTCTTTCTTCCCTTCTTCTTTTTTTGCATTTCCGATCATACAAAAATCTCCTATAAGAGACAGCATATATATATATCCCTTAGCATTGTGACTGTCTTCCGTTTGTTGAAAAATTAAATGAATTGAATTAAAAGAAATAAAGTATACCGTACAAGGAAAGATAGACGAGATGATGTGATACGGTAATGTCGATGTCCGGGTTAATACGTCACAGTATACCATATAATTAGTCTACAAAACATTGACTTATTGAAACCCACAATCAGGATATTTGAAATCATAATCATACTATAATAATTTACTTGTTAAGTACATGGTATAAACATGCTTACATGTTATTGATGTGACCGATAAGAAAACATCTGGCATGTGGAGATTGTGACAAATTGGAGAAAATCCCGGCTAACCTTAAAGTCCAATAACTATCATCAGAAATCCTTACACTCCCGTTCCTGCTCTAAAATAAAAATCTCTAATAGAAAATCAAGCTACAAACAATAAAAGATAATCCTCTGACTTTTGAAATTGTTTCTCCTACCGTCACGGATAATAACAGCAATAACAGGTTCGAGTGACCAACATTGTTTCCAGTTATGCGTAGTATACAAGTGCAGGATACTTTCATTTTCAACCGACATAAATGTGTGAGGTATATTTATTCAAACTTCAATATTATAAACATACATAGCACAACAAGGTTGAATTGCGTATGGATATTCATAAAGGAAAAATATTGAAACAGCAGAAAATGAATTACAGACCCGAAAATTATAATATCAGCTTATGATAGTGATGCAATCAAAATACGATAGAAAATATTATTGTCGATGCCCTATGTATTACGTCATAGAGAAACAATTTTGATTGGTATGTCGAAGAGTTATTTACTCGTTTCAAGAGTACAAGGTATAGCCATTACAAACGCGTCACTGATGTGACCGATATGACCGATAAGAACAAAATTCGGCTTGCTGATAGCAATTGTAGAACTGGCTAGTGAATTGCCAAGCAACGACGTAAACGCCTATGCGCACTTTCACAACAATTAAATTAGCTTCCGGCACCCAAAACCATAGGATCCCGGTTCCATCGTTACGCCACTGTTACCTAATTCACAATTAAAGGTTAATATACATTTTTTTAAGTATTGGCTTAAGTATTGTTATTAGGTTCATCTGGTCATGGCCGATAAAACCATATAATGCTAGGGTATAAACTGTAGGATATGGTTAGATAGCACTTCGATAGGTTTAGTGAAGGTATTTGAGGTGTTCAACAAGTCCGACAGAAGATCCGAACCAAGGAGCCGCCTGGGGCCTCGTCATTCTTAGTAAAATAGGTAGCGCAAGTGTCTCATGTCTTGGAGTGGATGCTGCACCTCTCCGTAAGGTTGCTATACAAGTGTGCCCCTGGGGGTAAAAGGCCTGGTGGAGACCTAGTCAAAGAGTAGATTCGTCCTACAATATGGCTTAAGTTGGTAAAATTGTGCTTATGAGTGCACTACCTTAGTCCCACTGTTACGTCATTTTATAGTTCGAAAACAATAAGCAATTTAAATTTTTGCCACTTTAACCTCAGGTGGCCTCTCTTGTATTTTTCGTTTGTATAAAATTATGACTACCTGGTACGGAAAATGCACATTTTTTCTTATAATTAAGTTGAAACTTGCTTTTTTCTTTTATCCATAGTGTTATTTTGGTCCAAAATTGTATTTTTTTAAATGCAAAAATAAAAGAAATGTTCTATAGTTTTCTGTTCAACAATTTATAATTATCACAATAAATATGGTTTGATTAGAAGTGCATATTTTAGTTCGACGAACACAGTGGTATGGTGGTGGAGTTTGACGACAGATCATGCTTGCCACGGAGAAGGGATTTCTTTCTCACTCTGGGAGGTGTCGCCACTGGTCAAGAGTCCCATGAGTAACCGAGAATACATTGACTTGTTGTTGAGTTCTTTTTTCCTCCGGTCATGGATCAGAAAAACCGATGTGACGACACCTTTAGGCCTACAGTATATCCTTTCCGTGGGCGTCAAGGGGGCGACGTAGTCATTGTTTAAAAGAGCCTATCATACGCTTTTGATATAACGAATAAAGTGTTTTAAAAGTTGAAGGTTACCATTCTATAAGGTTGAACTCTGGATGCACAACTTTACTACTACTGTGCTACGTCATTTGGTGTAACATCAAATAGTTCAATTGTTTTTTAATGATGTTTGTTATAGGTTATCTTGCATTATATATACATCATAAACATAAGCGTATCCTTTTGTATTTGACTGTCCGTCTCCACATGATAACAGTACTTCATAGGGTACTTGTCGGTGGTGCGTGTCGTTCATACAATAATGGGAAGGGTTTCATCGATTAAGGTACACTCTTAAATGACAATACCTTCTTGAATATTGGCCATTTCTGTTCTGTTATACCATAGAACTAATTCCTCCATGATTATACTTAACCTCGGTGCGTAATAAAGGATTTTATAAGGAGAAATATTTATTGCGGGCGGGGGTTTATTGTAAATAGAGTTAGAAGAGGGCTTTTATCATAGGGTGATATTATACCTCTGTTAAATAATAATAAAACTATGCCAATTTTTAATGCGAACCAGGTAAAAGTTTGTAGGCCTATATATATATATATATAAATTGATAAGGTATTAACTCTAATGTGTACTCACCTGTACACGTAGAATTTATCAAATCAGGTAGTTTTACAAAGTTTGATTCACATTCTAAATCGAGCTCGCCTGTATTTGAGATGCGCATGGCATCACAGAAAATCAGACATGAAAGACTGCAAGCCTAGATTTAGACTGTAGCGATAATCGATCATAACACACTTTAATCAGTGACACGTTTCCTTCTCTGATTTTTTTTTTAAACAACAGAGTACGACTGACCTAGTTAAATCTGGGGTAGATGAATCGGAAGATAGAGGAAAATGGGGGAGCAAGGCCGACTTCTTACTGTCTTGTCTGGGGTATGCCGTGGGACTTGGTAATGTCTGGCGATTCCCGTATCTTTGTTACGAAAACGGAGGAGGTTAGTTTTACCGATAATCGTCAAGTTCTCTACGATTGATGTAATTTGTAGTGTTCCTCTCTTTCTGCTCAGCACCAGCCTACACCAGACACATCATATATACAAATATTTTTTATTGTTTATTTATGCATTTAATGTTTCCAATAAATTGATTAGGGCCTATTGATTAAATCCTAAATCTATGTAGGTTATGCCCAATCCACCGTTAACATGTCTAATAAAACGTTTATGTTATTAACTAGGAGCTTTCCTCATCCCGTACGCTATTATGCTGGTGTTTGCCGGGTTACCAGTGTTCTTTATGGAAGTAAGCCTTGGCCAGTACTCCAGCAGTGGTCCAGCTACTGCATGGAAAATATCTCCAATGTTCAGAGGTAAGGTCAATATTGGGTGAGGGAAATTTGGGGGGTTCACACACGCTTAAATATTACAGCAGCATGGTCACGTTTAAGTATTGAACTCTGTTTTCGTAAACAACGAATATAGATACCGTATATAGCAATCTTATGTTTAAAATAATAATTACTTTTGTACAATATTATATTGAGTAAATGCATAAACGAAAGAATGAACAAATTTGTTGTATTTTTTTTAATGTTATACGGTACTTATTAATAAGCAATAGAAATCGGGATAATCGGGATGAAGTTACTGATCATAATTACGTACCGGTAATTCATAGTAATTTACAAATTTATTATATTATGTTTATACACTATTTTGGTAATATATTTTCTTAATGGTAAGTGTACCGACGTTAGATGAATAAGCAGTTCAATAATATTGTAATTATGTTTAGGGGTTTCCAGAATTTCCACAGCATGTGTATTTTTAGGGTTAACATTGTTGTATCAATCGAAGGTGTTTTATATGCCTAAAAAGACAAATAACATCAATGTCTTTGAGTTGGTAATAATACTTTTGAACTCATGAATATTTATGATTTTTGTAATCGCTGTTCTAAGATATGACTTTTGTTTTGCTTCCTTCAGTACAATTTAATAACACGCTACTATTAGTGTGGGGCATCATCATAATGTATTTTGTATCGACCAAAATATAAAATTATACAGTATTTATGTTATGACATTTAGATTATGGTAGGCCTTATGCTACAGATAAAACATTTATTAATTCGCCTTGTAGGTATTGGGTATGGCATGATCTTGGTGTCTGCTCTCGTCGGAATATACTACAATGTCATCATAATGTACGCCCTCTATTACATGTTCGCTTCGATGCGGAAAACCCTACCCTGGACGAACTGCGACAACACGTGGAACACTGACAACTGCTATGGACGTTATACAGACTGTATCGATTTAGGCGATAGCATAATTAATGACACCAACGGCTGTGTTAACGTATCGATGCTGACACAAAATCAGAGGGAACATTACAACGTAACGTATGACTCCAACACAGGTACAGCGAATGTGTCGGGGTACACAGATCCTTTCGCGTCGCAACGAGTTCTTGCAAGCGAGGAATATTACAGGTAGATTCCACATTTGATGGTCTTTATATATAAAAAAAATTACTTATAATATTGTTTAATAATATTGTTTATTTATATAATACTTTATTTGTTCTCAATCAACACACGTACAAAATTGAAACGTGTATAAATAATACAATAATTTATAAATAATAATAATGAACACAAAACGAAAAAAAAAAAATAATTAAAAAATAGACAGTTAAAAAGTTATCTAATGTTTATGGCATAGAATCAATAGGTAAATAGTAAATAGTACTTAAAAACACATACAAATATAGAATAATAATAATAATAATAATAATAATAATAAATAACAACAAACAACAACAACAACAACAACAATAATAATAATAATAATAATAATAATAATAATAATAATAATAATAATAATAATAAATCTGATCTATGATACATTGAGTTTCATGTATCCTATAGGCCTACTAGATTTAGCGGAAAGCAATGTGGGCGTGGTCGAGCTTCGATTAAAAGGCCCAGGAAAATGGTCCAGGGGGCGAAATTTTAACAATTTAGGGGTTCAAAGGCTTATTCAATCGATTTTAGAGTCTACTAATATGTAGAAAATACATAGGCCTATTTCTCCCCGACGAATTGTGGTTTTTCTCCCCGAGGTGGGTAGTTCTCCCCTAATGGGGACCCTGCCTCCGGCCCTCGCTGGCGCAACCCTTAAATAACTTTGAAAGCTTGTATTTATAGGTGTTTATGTCTCTCCAACCGGTAATAATACCCCACTTTTACCGTGTGGTGAAGTTTTCTTGGTGTCTTTCTGACTGTAAATTGAGCATTAAGCGTCTCAACATTTCTCGAGAGTGCTTATCAAAAGCTGCGTTTATTACAAAATTATCGATGGTGCCAAACGCTGTACTTAGAACTATGACTTACCGTATTGAAACGCGAAAGTCATCCACGAGATCAGTTAGTATTTTTTCGATGATACGCAAAATCGAGGCATATTGGATACTGCAAAAATACTCTCTATAAACGGCTGTGACGTTCATTCAAAATATTATACTCTCTATCTCTAATTATTGCCTAAGTATCGAAAAAATTCGTGATCTATCATCATATTCGAAGGGGTGCTTGTTCGATCATTTACGGTATCATGCTTTAAGGTTGTTTTCTTCTGTTACTTTTTCTGATCTTATATTTTGTTATTAGAAATAAAGTATTAAGAGAATCTGATGGTATAGGAGAACTAGGCGGCGTAGTTTGGCACCTGTTTGGCTGCCTGATCGGTGCTTGGGTCATCGTATTCCTGTGTCTTGTGCGTGGTATCAAGTCATCCGGAAAGGTATGGCCTAAATTTCCATTACTATCATTGTCTGTATCATTATCATTGATTTATCCCTAAAGTAATAATTTATTTTCATCTGCTCTTGGTATATGCTGTGACGTATCTAAGGTGTGCGAGCGCACCCCCCCCCCCCCCCCCCCCACCCCCCTCCACCCCAAGACTCCTAGATCCGCCACTCTGGGTACATGGTATTTCACCACGGATGGTGCTTTATTGATAAATAAAATAATGATAAATGACGATGTTGATGGGCATGATGTTATTTTATTTTATTTTTTAAAATTTTATTTAATCAAAGTCCAACAGTGAACAAAGTCACCCTTTACAGGATTGAATAATAAAATCTAAATATAAATAGGTGAATATACAGTTACGATAAGTAAGAATAACTAAATATTACTAATATTGGACAAAACTTTTTGACGAAAACACATAAGAGAATCACAGAAAATGTCAATAGAAAAATCAGTTTTACATAAAGAATTGTATAACTTAGGCAGACGATTAATAAACCCATGATTAGTAACGTTGACTCTCCCCCCAGGTATTGAAAAGAGAACAGGATTACGTAATTGATATTGTGGTACAGAAAGAGAAAAATTAACGGCAAAATTTCCATCGTAGATAGCATTCATACATTTAAAAAGGAAAATTAAATCAAAAAGTTTACGGCGGTCAGCCAAAGGGGTAAAAAAATCTTTACTAACAAAACCAAATTTGCGAGAATAAAATCTAAGAAACTTATTTTGAACACGTTGTAACCTAGTCGACTGATGCAGAAAGTAGAATTGAAAATAACACAACAAAATTCGAGATTGGTCCTAACTAAAGACTTATATAAAGTAACTAAAGCCTTACTATCGTTAATATGTCTGCAATGCCTCCAGAGAAAACCAAGTAATTTGTTACTTTTGGAGACAATGAAATTAATATGATTACAAAAAGTTAAAGAACTATCGAAGAAAACACAAAGATTCTTGTGTACATAAACTCTTTCAAGTAAAATATTGTTAATTTTAAAGTTATACAAAATGGGTTTTTTCTTGAGTGTAATGGACATTGATTTGCATTTGGAGGCATTGACAGACATACACCATTTATTGCACCAGTCAATAAGACCATCCACATCCTCTTGAAGAAACAACATATCGTGCATGGTGGAAACTGATTTGAATAATTTAATATCGTTTGCAAATAAAAGGAAATTAGAGTGACAAGGAATGAATGAAAAATCGTTAATAAACATAATAAAAAACAGTGGCCCAAGAATGGAACCTTGTGGAACGCCTGAAAGAACTGGAAGCCATTCTGATGTATGTCCATCAATGATAACCCTCTGAAATCTTCCCTTTAAATAACTAGTAAAGAAAACAATAAGGTCGTCGCTGAAACCAAACTTTTTGAGTTTATACAAAAGAAGATCATGTGGAACCCTGTCAAAAGCTTTGGCCATGTCTGTATAGATGACTTCGCACTGACCTTTGGAATTGATTGCTGAATAAGCGTGTGCCAGAAGTACAGGCAGGTTTGTTTCACATGATCTTCCAGGATAGAACCCATGCTGATGATCACATATAACAGGCGAGATATGATTGAAAATTTGATCAAATACAAGTCTCTCAAACACTTTAGAAATTGTGGGTACTAATGAGATTGGTCTATAGTTATGTGCGTCCGATTTTGAACCTCCCTTATAAACTGGGCATACATTGGATTGCTTCCACAATTTCGGGAAACTTTTTTCAGAGATACACCTATCGAATAAAATTTTACATGGTAGAGAGAGAGGCTTAGCAGCAAGACACAATATATTGTTGCTAAGACCGTCGTTACCAGATGCCTTATTAGGATTTAATTCACCAAGGTGTTTTTGTATTCTGTTTTGACTAAAAAGAATTTGAGAAAACTTGTCTAAAGGATAATCAGGAAGATGAGGATATAATCAAAATTGCTATTTTTAGGGTTGTAAACTGAATAGAAAAAAGATTAAGTAGATTTGCTTTATCTCTAGATGAAAAAGCAGAGCAACCATCAAAATTTAATTCAGAGGGGACACCATTATTTTTTCGAGAAGATTTTAACCAAGACCAAAAACTTTTAGGATTGCAACTAAGATCACTACCGGTACATAAGGAATTAACATAGGAACGGTACTTAAATCTACATAACCGCTTGAAGTTAGATCTGGCAAAACGAAAATTTTCAATACTCAATCTATTACAATTTCTCTTCTTTTTTCTAAAGTAAGTTTCTTTAAGTCTAAGTGCATTATAAAGTTCATTGTCGAACCAGGGAGGAAGTTTTTTCTTAGGTTTAAATACGGGAGCTAAATCATTAATTGTTGCAAAAATTAGATCGTAGAATATATCCGTTGCTTCATTAACATCAGGAGCAAGATTGAGTATGTCCCAAGGGATATGGGTAAGTGTTTCAATAAAATCAGAATTATTAATTTTTTAAAAGTTATAACGTAATCGTTGGTCATTGTTGTAATTATAATTATTATTAAATTCAATTGGATAATTAAAATTTATTGCACAATGGTCAGAGGAAAATTGATGAATATGATGTATATATGTATAGGCCTAATGGTTATGTTGAAGATGACAACGACGACGATGGGATGACGATGGGAATGAAAATGGTGAATGATAAGCATAACTCCTATGTATAATCACAATAATAGGATAATATTTGAATTCATTCGTAAACAGGTTGTTTACTTCACCGCTACTTTCCCGTATGTTGTTCTATTGATATTGCTTGTACGTGGATTAACTCTCGAAGGGCACGAAAAAGGTATCGAATTCTTTATTACACCAAACTGGGACAAGCTATGGGAAGCCAAGGTAATTGCAAGCTTTCATTATTGCAATATATTACACATTCAAATAAAATGTAAAATATTTATTATATCGGTTAATTACAGTATCGTTTTTCTATCAAATCTAAATGAACACTGCAGGTACGCCTCAGTTTCTCTGATTTCTTTTAGATTTCAGTTTGGAATTTCACAAAGAGACATACATTTCTGAAATCTACGGTAAATTTTCTATAAGGTATAATAAAAATCTAAAAATTGACAACCAACACGTTTTTCATGTTCTATAGCATTTTGTAGAATATCCTGCCTGCCGACAAGCGCCTGGTTTTGATGTAACTGGACACACATAGCCTATTGATTTTTATTGGTTGGTTTTTTTTAAATTTAAGATGTAGACCACTTTTAACATTTGTATATAATAAAGTCCTAGGAATATAGTATTCGGTCTTTAATTGTATATGAATTTTCAATTATTTCTTCTTTCTCACCTTTATTTTCTAATCTGAGGCCTACGTGTGTTTTAAGTGTAGGTCTATTGGTTCGTGGTTTCGAGAGTGTGCATTGAAAAAAAAATTAGAATCGTATCTTTTTATACTTAACTTTGGGGCATCGTTGCGAATAACATTTGGGCGTGACCCAAGGCTACGGTACTGTAGCTGCAGCCGAAGGTGCTTATGTATTGTCATGTTCACATCATCCTACAATGAATAAGAGTATCGGAGAAACCACCTATTTAAAAAAAAAACAAAAAAAAAAACAACAATACACTGGACATCCGGTTTTATGTCCTTATCCAAATAAGACATTATTCTAATATAGGCCTACCTACCTTCTAAATCCTTGGCGGCGCGCGACGACCGTCTCTCGAACCAGTGCCGATGTTAAGTCTGTGACGGCGCCTCTGCCTTTATTTAATGACCACTCGACTCGCCCAAACCTCACAACAAAAGAATTCTTGTGTCTGCTATGAATAAATAATTGTGATTGCACGATGTATTGTTACAATTATCATGTCTGATACAGATAGTAGAATATTATAATTTTTTTAAATTATATTATTATTATTATTATTATTATTATTTTTATTATCAAAGTCTAAAGATTTTTTAAATGATTTTACTTAAGGTATGGAAAGACGCTGCTATTCAAATATTCTATTCGCTCAGTGCTGCGTGGGGCGGCTTGCTGACTCTCTCATCTTACAACAAATTTCACAACAATTGCTATTTGTACGTAAAGTATTATGTTATTTTTGACACATGCATATAGTGCAGCGCCAGCATCATGTAGGCTATTCACACTCACATGGTTTGGCCAATATGCCCGACGAAAAATTAACTCACATGCCTAGACCAATAACATACATACTCTAGTTTATAGACCTAACCCATTTTTGAGTAGAAATTAACATTGCCTTATTTGAGTTCCTGTCCCGTGTGCCACTTGATTTAGTGTCGTTTGGCGTACATTACATTTGTGACTTCTTGTTATCTCTTTTTTTCAGTGACGCTATTTTTGTTTCGATCGCTAACTGTTGCACGAGCATTTTCGCAGGTTTCGTCATCTTCTCAATCCTCGGATACATGGCGCATGAACTTGATAGAGAGGTCGACGAAGTTGTTGATCAAGGTCACTAATAGTTAATAAAATCATCATAATCATCATCATCATCATCATCATCATCATAGCCACCATCATCACCACCTTCTTCACAATCATCATCGTTACCAACATCATCACCACCATCATCATTAACACCATCATAGTCATTATTGTTAGGCCTACTAAGTTTAATTTGATATGAATGAGGCCTATAAAAATGGTAAGGGTTTGACAAAGAAACTCATAACATCATTAGCAGCTAGGCCTACTTTACTCTTCATTTTTATTCAGCGTAATCAAACACATATGGGTCTACTGCTATGCAAACAAACAAGGTTGTAAAAAAATTACAACAGTGTAATTAAATAGAGATAAAACATAATGGTTGACACAGTGCCATAGAAAAGTATGCTAAACAAATATAGTATGGTTGATTTACTTCATTTATAACATAAGTATAAAAGGCGACGTCAGCCATTTAATAATAATAATAGAATTACCCTTATAATATAACTATAATAGAAGTGAATTTAACACTAAAGTTACGGTGGATCGAAGAATAAAAGTAACTAGGGAAGACGCTATTATATACTAATTTTTACTACGCCGATAAAGCTTACCCCCTGAATGATGGAAAGAGAAACGTACTCTATATACTATGCTTATGAAATGCTCTCTTATATTTTTTTCATTTAATTTATCAAAGCATAGCAATGTATTTTAGTATATTTAACAGTAAGTGGTAGAAATCAAGCCATTATCAAATTATTAAAAAAAGAAAGAAAAAAATCCTATAAAAATGTAGTTTAAGTTTATTTAGAGAGATTTAAGTTTATTTAGAGACACGACTTGTCTCCAAAATGTATTCTTCTTGCGTTTTTTTAGGCTTCAGTTTGGCGTTTATAGCGTATCCAGAGGCACTGGCGAGGATGCCAGCCGCCCCTCTGTGGGCCATCTTGTTCTTTGCCATGCTGGTCACATTGGGACTGGACAGTCAGGTAGGGGAACTTACTAGAATAAGAAAATACACTTGATTTGAATAATATTATTGTTATTGTTATTGATAATGTTAATGTTGTTGTCGCTGTCGTTGTTGTCGCTGTCGTTCTTGTCGTAGTCGCCATTGCCGTAATTGTCACTATCATTATCATCATCATCACCGTCGTCGTCATCATATCGTTATTGTCGTCGTCGTCAGCGTCATCATAATTATCATCATCATCGTCATCATCATTATTATTATTAAATTTAGTAGAAAGCTATTTTTGTTTTTATACTGAATATGAAATGTTTTAATGGCTAGTGCTCGGTCGATCTCCAATCCCACGGTAGATTCAAAACCCAGACAATGCTAGGATTATATTTTTGACTTGTATTGAACCCAACATGACCTTCATAAACCAATTTGTGTATTTTCTTTCTCGGGTATGGCAATATAATCATCATAAAGCGGTTTGACGTGTTATACAAGCATACAAACGATATGTTTGTTCTGTAGTTATATATTTGTCCGGAAGCCTATATATTTTATTAGAGTCCGAGTAGTAAATAGTAAATTCTAACTAACAAAATACCATTAAAGGGCGCCTAAGAGATTCAGCGTGGATTAAGGATTGGGCGCGACGTTTCGTTGCGAAATCTATTCAAGTAATAAAGTACTGTATGGTAATTAGAGGGACGTTGTTTCGTGTTGTTTCGCCCAGTGGCGAATTGGCCTACCTTTCAATCGGTCGCGGACCGATGCGCCCTTTTTAGAAGGGAAAAAATGATAATTGAGATAATTAATAAATAATAAAAGTATGAAACTGCATCCATATAAATGGCATCTGAAGTGTTCACAAATGGACCTTTCCGGAGTGTCAATCAAACTTAATAATTGACCAATCAGAACAGGGTCAGGAATACGCGCAAAATTTACAAACACACGTGTTGTCCTCCCTACAAACGCAAGTATGTTTTTACACACTGCCGTTTTGTAGGAACTTAGCAACAATACCCAAGGGGCAAGGTCCATTGTATTCAATATTCGAAACACGAGCGCTTCCCGTGTCTCAAAGTGATCCTAGTTTACTTACCGACTGGATAGTGACTATTTTGCCATCAGTGGTTCCAGACTGCCCCTGGCCTCTGCAGAAATAATTTCTTATATATGTCCTGCTTCTTACATTTGATGTTGGTTTTTGTTTTGTAAAATTTATGAAATATATACGATAATATTTTTATATTTTATAATTTTTGTCTAGGCTTATATTCATACTGAGATACAGAATTGAATAGGTTTTTTGTTTATTTAGTTTACGATATTGGAGACGGTGGTTACATCAATAACGGATACATTCCCTGGACTGAGAAAAAGAAAAACGTTGGTACTGCTTGTGTCCTGTGTGACGATGTTTTGCATAAGTATCATCTGTGTAACTGAGGTGAGCTATGCTTTGTGTTGCGTGGTAACAACCAATAGCAACAGAGTAGTTCTTTCCACCATTGTTATTAGTGTCGAAGCTTAATATATGGGTATTTCAGAAAAAAAAACCCAACGTATTGGTGCTTTATTGCAATCGTCAATACAAAACAACATTAGCCAATTTTATGTCTTCTTACATATCCATAGGCCGGTATTTATTGGGTTAACTTGTTGGATTCCTACTCCGCCAGTTTTGCGCTGTTGACGTTCGCAATGACAGAGTGCCTCGTGATATCGTGGATCTACGGAGTCGCACGATTCCGTAATGACATACGCACAATGATCGGAGATTCCTGGGTCGATTTTCCATTGTTTAACTACTGGATAGCAGCGTGGGCGGTCTTGACACCAGGTTTACTTTTAGTAAGAATAATATCCATATTGAAGAATCCATATACATATCCAAGTTCATTTTATATAATGTAATACATATAACATAATAAATTATAATATGATAAATTGTACGATATATGATATGTACTTCTAAACAGCTTTATTCGATTGGAAATGAGGATAGTAGGCCTAGGCCAATCAACATATTCTTAAACTATTAATAAGATACAATACATACATACATATATATATATATATACTGTCTCTTATACACATCTAGATGTGTATAAGAGACAGGTAACATTGGGACTGGACAGTCAGGTAGGGGAACTTACTAGAATAAGAAAATACACTTGATTTGAATAATATTATTGTTATTGTTATTGATAATGTTAATGTTGTTGTCGCTGTCGTTGTTGTCGCTGTCGTTCTTGTCGTAGTCGCCATTGCCGTAATTGTCACTATCATTATCATCATCATCACCGTCGTCGTCATCATATCGTTATTGTCGTCGTCGTCAGCGTCATCATAATTATCATCATCATCGTCATCATCATTATTATTATTAAATTTGGATAAAGTGGTCTGCGCCTACGTACAATGGACCTTTTCCGACATGGGCAAACGCGATTGGTTGGGTGATTATTGTATCTACACTCATCCTTACTCCTATTTTTATGCTGATTGAGTATAGCAGAGCATCAGGAACATTTGTTGAAGTAAGTCACGTGATTCTAAATTAAAAACGTTATGTAGTTAATGGTGGCACCAGGATGAACGGGTAGGGGAGGGTTGGGGGCTAAGCTGTCCGACTGTGGTTCTTGGGGAGAGGTCGTGATTGTTTTAGCACGTATTTAATACTGGTAAAGAAGATTTTTAGGCATAAACATGTTCCTTGTTCAATTGCTCCATACATCTATTAACAAGCACGCCTTATTTTCACAGCGTATTGCAGAAATATCCAGACCAACTTCGGACTTCGGACCAACGGACTCCGTGAACAGAGAGGAGGCGAAGTCGGTACATTCGATGCGTGGTACATGGTTAGGCCCAGTCGAGTACAAGGCAACATACACCCCCACAGTCCACGGCATAGATAATGTCAGTTTCCAACCTGCTGGTGTTATATAAATGACGGGAAATACCATGCAACACTTACCGTGACGTCCTTTATACACATTCATATAGAACACAGTAATTGAACTGAGAGGAAGCTTGTTATTTATAACTGTAGTATAAGCATAATAGACCTAAGAAACACGGAACTTAAACCTGTGCTTCAGCATTGACGTCTTAATGTAGCCCAGTTTGATTCTTTTCTGGGTAGCTGGGTATTGAAATTCTTCTGACGGAAAAGCATTGTCCTTTTCCGTATGTAAATTGTATTTTACGCCTAAAAGATTTTCTCGTGTGTAAATTGAGATTTACGCCTAAAAGATTTTCGTGTCTCTTTTTGTATTGGTTAATGTACCCATGTATACCTATGTATTGTTGTATTGATGTATTGAATGTGTTGATTTTTACTGTTTTGATTATTTTTAGATAGACTTATATTTCTTTATGTCAGTTTTAATGTTAATGTTCATATTTAATTTCCTCATATGGAAAATTTCTATAGATTTTACTTGAATTGACTTGTAATGTTTTAAGGAAATACTATTATGAGATAATGAATTTGTAACAAAAGAAATAGCTTCCATGTTGTTTATACAAATTGAAGAAAATTGAAACACGAAAGTTTCTCTGAATCTTTCTAAAATGTGGATGGGTGTGTACACTTTCAAGATATTTTTTCCTGTGAAGATGGGAGAGATGAGGTGAATCATCAAAATATTTTTACAATTTAGAAGACGATGCTTAGTGTTGTCGACTCAATCATCTGTAATATATAGCGTGGATTAGCTGGTAGATATTTAAAAAAATAACAACGAGAATCCAGATTGACAACCAGAGACAGAATTTATGGATTCGCCACTATTTAGTTATTATAATTATTGTAAGACTTACTAATATTAGGCCTATTTATGATGCGTCTATTTTTTCACTTTATCCTCTCAAAACAGTCCTTAAACGTTCAGAGTGCGCTACCTCCCAGGGGGTTAGCCCACCGGGGGCCCTTGCACCCCCAGCCGTAGGAAGGGGAACACTACACCTTCGCTCGGTATAACGGCTCCCCCCCCTTTCAAAATCCTACGTCCCTGGTTCATCTTTGTGAAGGTCTTCCCGCTTGGTCTTGTCCCCTGGATGTGACATCCAAAAGTCATCTTTGGTAAGCGTCTGTTTGCCAAAATATCGTAGCACCTTGAGTGATAGTTTTTTCAAGATGTTATTATACTATCCATATAACTTATATGGATCATGGTGCCTTGGACCCTGTCTATACATGCCACTTTTCATTTACTTCTTGTGCATCTCAAAATTTAGCAGTTGATTACCATCCTCCCCCCTTTACAGTTCAGGTGTCCGCTTCAATAGAACATTATTGATAGAACGTAGACCATAGAGCTTTATCTTGGTATGTTGACTTTAATGCACTATGCGCTCCAGATACTTCGACATTGTGTACCGCTAAAACTGCCAGTTCCAACCTTCAGAAAGCCTTCTGAGCATGAATCTGTTTGAGTACCTTTTCCCTTGATATAGAGAATTCGTTTATATTGGAGTTGCTTATTTGCAATCCTGTTTGCTAATGGCTTGGATTATTGTCTTGCATCTTGAGACTAAATGCTTACGTCATTTAACTGTTTTGGTGCACAGGTTTCCACCGTTTTGGAGGTCCTCATAGGCTATGTTCTCACGAGAGACCTAGTATCCAGATCGGGAGCTAACCGTTAGCGCTAACCGTTAGCACCTGTGTGAGAACGCCCGATCGGTTAGCGCTAACTGTTAGCGGTATCCGGATACCGCTAACGGTTAGCAAGCGCTATCGGTTAGGAAGTGACGCGTTTCTATCATCAACCAATCACACGTAAGCGTTTACAATTTCCAGTTTCTTATTGGCCAGTGATTCGATCATCATACTCTTGGTATCCGGATCGGGATTTTCTCGTATGGACGCCAACAGTTAACGGTTAGTAGGATCCGGATCGTGCTAACCGTTAGTTGCCGTGTGAGAACATAGCCATAAACTATTTAAAACGTTTTCTTCATTTTATATTGTGTAGTTGCTTTGCAGTGGATAAAACACTCTAATCGCTATAATAATAAACATCTAAAGCGAAATTTTGTATTCTCTAAGTGCACTTCAACCGCTGAAGTACAGAGTAGGAGTGAACTATGATTCTCCATTTTGCACTCTCTCAGTACTTGCACATTTTTTGTAGAGTGAAATGCAGATGATTAAAACCAAAAAAGCCAACTAAGTGCCTTCCAGATGATCCTTCCTGCCACTTAGTCCAAGGTTTGCTTTTATGGCGAGGAGAAATGTTTTTAAAATGTTTATGAATGTGAAACGTTTATAATTGTTGAACGTCCTGGTCTAAATCCTCCTGAGCATCTGAGAGTATCTCTTCTGTTCTACATAATCCGTCGATAAAGTGTTGATGTCAGTTTTGCATGCAATATTAGATATTCGTAATATATTCTGTTATAATCATCTTGTTCGTTAACTATTGACTTAATGGCTATGATACGATTACTATTTTTGAAAACTCCTAATTGCCACTTCCTATGTATATTTGTTCGCTGTCCAGTAATAATAACGTTTGATTTTTCAAAATTGAATGCGAGTTTCCATTTCTTCGAAAATTCTCCGGCTGTTCCTAATAATAAGTTTAATATCTCGTTCGTTGTTTCCAATAAGAACCCTCTCGTCTGCCCAAAACAGACTATCAATTTTAACATTAAAAATACTTACACCAAGAATCCTATTAATTATCATTTTGTACATTTCATTTATAAATATTGAGAACAACAGTGGAGAAAGCGTACAGCCTTCTTCAATATTAAAAAAATCAGTTTAATAAACATCACCAAAATTAATACTATTTTACATCTGACATCAGTGTACAAGTTCTTCATTATGCTTAACAAATTTCCTTTGATACCCATGCGGCTAATTGCGTAGATAAGACCATCCCTCCAAACAGTGTCAAATGCTTTTCTAATGTCTAAGAAAGCGAGGTATGTTTTCCCCTTCAGTCTGTCTAGTTACATTATTACGAGTATAGATATGATTTTCACATCTTCTATTCTTTCTGAATTCTCCTTGAACCTCACTTAATAAACGATGAGAGGTGGGTATTGGTAAAACTGAATTACATGCTTTGGGTTATGTGATCTACACAACATGTCTAGAAAATGGCATTAACTTGAAGGTAGAGTGGATTACTCGATATTAAATGAGAAGCTGAACTGCTGATAGCTTCAGTCGCATTGTTCATTATGATGATTGGGGAATCCTTATCGTCGGTAGATGTGATCGTCCTTTGTTTCATGGACATTCTCCTGAATTTCATACGATTGCTTTACGATTGTCCTTTGCGTAACATGTGGATATTAAGTTTTTTTTTCAAATTGAATTATTAATGAATGAGGTTGCAAAAATGTGATAATTCTGTGTTAATTTTGTATTTTCCGTACATGTGATGCGGCTGCAGATCCTTGATAATACTGGTGACATTATATTTTTTTGCTATAAGGCTGCAAAGCCATGAGAATACTAGTGATATTATTTTCTTTAAGATGAGACTGCATAGCCATGAGAATACATGTGATACGGTATTATTTTATTTGAGACAAGGCTACCATAACCAATAGGCCTACTGGACGTCAGCGCCATGATAATTCTAGTGAGAGTATGCATGAACCTATGGACATTTATTACGAGATGTTTTATTTTTGTTTTAAAAAATTGTGTTTGTACTCAGATACACGGCGATTTATACATGGTGATTAGCGGTACGTATCTTTTCCCAGGTTGTTTGGCAGATACGGACAAGTTCAGTTACAGATCCTGTTAAGAAGGAACTTTGTCCTAGACTACCGGAGGTGCTTACGAGGGATCGGACACTTATTATTGCTACTAGCTACTAACATTTTGATGTACAAAATGCATTGTTTGAGAATATTGTCTAATTTATAACGATATTGTCACTGCATTTGACTGACGTGACCTGTCTGAATTCAATTTACAATGAATAATTTATTCAAGAGACATAGACATAGGATCCCTGAATAGAAACATGCAGGATACAAAATTAAAATACAACGCCATATTACTTCTTTCTGTATAGGCCTACATATTTCCACACTAGATCTGTAAAGAAAGGAAACGGTATTTAAATAGTCCGCAATCATCCATCTGTAGAGAGTGAATGGTGGAAGAGCAACTCATTTAGGTTGCATTGTCACTGAATTAAAAGTAGGCGCCATGCTTACCAATAGATTCGCCTCCAAAAAAACAAAAAAAAGGTGAAATAAATTATAAAAAAGGTTATGGTTCGCTGTAGTGAGCCAAAGACAGCTTTGACTTGGCATTACAAAATGACAGTTCAAAATACTATGGCAGTATCGTGAACAATAGCTACTTAGGCTTACCCAAACGTATAATAATTCAGTTCAATTGTATCCAGCTAATCCACACAAACATGAAAATTAGCATAACAGTGCATTGCATGCCCAATGCTCAAAAATAATGCCATTGATTCTTGTGGTATACAGTATGAGAATAGGGTTCAGGTGATTCACAGTTAGATCGCTTAAAACCCAACCCAATTTTAGTCCCAGTTTAACAGTTGAATCAGCAGGATTTAAACGCGTCAAACTGAGACAGATTTTGTTCCTTAATTTAGAAATTGTGTCTATTGGTAGATTATAGTTGGATTCTTAAGAAGAAGCTTATAACAAGAGGCACAAACATGGCCGATAAGGTGAGTTTAATTGCCTTTAATCGTTGACTACATTGACAGAAATAGTCGATCTCATCTAATATCATGATAAATGAGCATAATGAGCACTAATAATCAATAAATATGACTAATAATTAAAATATATTTACTTTTGAAGTCATAGGTCTTATGGTTTTTAAAATGTTTACATTTGTAATGATTGGAGGGTTTGATGGAGTGTTTCTATACAAACCCCAGCGTCCGTAGAATTAGAAAACACTGAGGTAGAAACTGATAGCCTTTTATGGCCTTCTGTTGGCCTGACTAACGAATTCGATCCAACTCCACAAGTCAACTCTGCCACAAGTCAACTCGGCCAAAAAAAGTTTGGCTACAGTCAATATGGCCACCGAGATGGTGTTTTATGTTAATTAGGCATCTCGGTTACCATCTTCCCGAGGAGTAGCCATTGTTAGTCAGTCCAACAGAAGGCGACAAAAAAGGCTATCAGTTTCTACCTCAGTGTTTTCTGATTCTGCGGACGCTGGCGTGAGTGCATGGTAGAACTGATTTTTGTAAGACACAAAAGGCATATTTGACGAAAAACTCATTTTTCATCCCCTCGCGCATCCATTTCTCTACCTCACCAATTTTTTAAATTTATTTATTTTTCAAACTGTCCTTCATTTTACGAAACACCCATCAGTAAACTTCCTATATCGATCGTTCGTGGTTGGCAAAACATATGGTCATGGAGGAAAGAACCTCCATGATGGTATGAATCATGTCTAGTGCTTCTCTTATTTTCTTTGAATGTGTCTCCTTGGTAAAGTGAGAAAGTAGTAGCTGTTTCCCATCTCGGAGTAAAAAAAAAAAGAAGAAAAAGTTCCCTCATTCTCCTATTTTCAACATATTAGGACGAAAGACTACTTTTTTTACTTGGATTATTAACATTTAAAAACTTGGTGAAAAAGATGAATAAAATGGATGGTTACGCCCCCTGTCCCTCAGTTTTTAAATATTCAAAAATTAGTATCTAACTAATAACCGCTTCCGAGTTAAATTTCTTGTGTGGTGTATTGTAACTTTATACTATATTCGAACAGTTTTACACGTAAAACATAAGCATAGGTGTAAATTTACTATTGCTATACCCTTGAACTCGTGTATTAAAGTGTATTTTAAGCCTTTCAGAACTGTCCTCATTTTCACATCATTAAAATTATTACCGTACTGTATATCCACCGCCTTATTTCTTAATTTTCAAACAAATCTGTGTAACACTTTGAAAATAGTTTCATGAATACTACATCAGTCAATTTACGAAAATAAATACAAAAATTGTGAGGTAACATTTTCCATTGTTTCTATTAGGAAAATAATAACTTATTTAATTCAAATAGTGCATTTTTATATTTTAGCTCCGTATCATGTTCTCGTGTATTTGTATCCTAAATTTGTCTGCTTATTGTACCTAGCTCCATGCGCCATCTTGCTTGCCTACTTGGCAAAAGGGTGCGATACTATACTGATTTCTTCTTTTTATAAATTACAATGACTCAATAATTGTCATTTTGAATATTTGAGATCGGTGTCATCGTTAGCCAAGTGTGAACAAACTCTGTATCGTTAATAGTTTTGTGTGTGTTCTTTCTTCGCTCTTCCATTACATGCTTTGGCGGTTTTGATACTTTCGTTTGCTAATCACACAAGAAATGCATTGCTCTTCTTTTTAGTATGTTAATCAAACTTCAGGTTAATCTAAGCATGGAGAAATTATATTACATGTAATATATTTTCTCTAAGCTAAGAAAAACTAAATAGTAATAATGATGGAATATAAGTGAACGTGGCATGCTTGTCATGTTGATTTAATATGTTGTTTTATTTCAAAATAAAGTGGAATGAAAATGATGGTTCTTTATTTGTTTGTTTTTTCGTTCACTCGTCTAAAAATTAACACGAGATACTGCATGGCGAACGAAATACAAAAAAAAAACGTATTCAATTCGGTTTAATTGTAAACTTATCGTCTTTACAAATTAAATATAGCCTATATGACTCAATTCTAATAAAACTGAGTTTTGGTTAAGGCTATTTTACAAGCATTATAATCATATTTACTTAGTTTTATGATTCAATTAAAGAATTTTCAACATTCTCTAATACAGGTATGCAGGCCTAATATGTACAGTATAAGTTTCACAGTATGTTTGTTATCAAATGTCTGTCTCCTCTTTAAATAAATATATATGAATGACGTTGGAAACACCGTATTGCACCAATTGTTATGCCTATGATGTTTATTAGGAATCTCATTGGGTTTTTTTTCCTAAAAATCCCACTCCTTTCGATTTGTTTCTCATTTTTATATATATATTTTTTCGGCTTCAAATTGATAAATGTTTCTCAATATTTTTTTTTGTCAATTGTTGTATGGCCATATATAGTCATGATGTGGCTATATGCTCACGATGTGATGTCATCATGACCATATTTAGGCATGTCACATGTTACTGTCAAATAAAATTTGATAATCTGCACAGGGCTTAATGCTCTTTATCTAGATATTTTAACCTGATGTAATATTAAATTATATATATATACATATATATATATATATATATATATATATATATACATATACATATACATATATACATATACATATATATATATATACATATACAACAAATATCTTTGTTAGCTTTTCTTCTGTATTTTGCCTGTGTTTTTGATGTTCTCCTTCTTGGAGGTGTTTTTTGAAATAAATTGAAATTTATATACAGTAATTTTTGCTGTCACTTGTGGTTTTCTCCCGACAGTGGATGTTATTTGTCAGTGTGATTTATTATAATAATAAAGAGATAATATAAGTTTTTCACATCAAATTGAGTGCGTGGTTGTATATAGATTTCTATAATCCATGCTTTGTGTCGTCGGTACCGGTATAAGTAGCTAACTATATTGCTTAGTGTAGTAAAGTGTCATTAACGTACATTAGTCATGACCAAGCGTTAATGATTATAGAAAGTAATGTATAGGGTAATTTAAATATACATGGAACCCCCCCCCCCTCTCCATTATAGCCTCTTTAATATGTTGCCTAATGTACTGTATATAAATGTGTTTATACTTATATAGGCTCATTAAACAAAATGCTATTTCATTCGTTTACACACCCTGAGAGAAGCCAATATAAAAGTGGCTTCACCTTTGTACACAGTTATGTAGGTTCACTGTGTGGTACTGTTGCGGAACTGGTACCAACAATTGGGGATTAAATAATTGTATTCTATTATTCAGAAAGAATATTGTTCAGTCGTCCAATCTGCTTCTTGAGAAAGGGTGAATGATTTGAAGCATTCACGCGTTAAAAGTATATTCTCCGTCATGCACCACATTATCAGTGCGGTGTACAATTTCACGTAAACACCTTAACCTTTTGTTGTTTGCTGAAATATGCCTGCATGAGCACGTTAAATAACGTAGTACTGTACATTCTTCGGAAAAGAGTAGGGAATTGTCTCCTGTACACTGCCCAATTCGACACCAGAAGAATCCACTGGGATAGTCACACGAAATAATCCAATGCAATATTTTATGTGAAAATATTCTTTATTTTATTTAAAGGGGGATCAGGTAAGCTTGACATCTGGGGGTGATGAGAATCCGAACCGTGGTAATTGGTCCAATAAGTG
>NW_022741166.1:1404257-1415958 GCF_011630105.1 Anneissia japonica
ATATACTACACTACACTACATTGATTTCATTCACTACAGGTATTGGGTTTGGGATGGTGATCGCGTCAGCATTCGTCGGGATCTACTATAACGTTATCATTACTTACGCCATATACTACATGTTCGCGTCGTTCACAAAAGATCTGCCATGGGAGCGTTGTAGCCACGACTTCAATACGGAAAATTGCACTCTGAAATATGCCGAGTGCTTGGCTCAGGAAGGCAAAATCATGTTGACGACAACATGTCAAAATATCACTGATCTGGGTAAAACAGATGAAGAACTCCTAAATCTGAATATCTTTAAAGAAAATGATATGTGGAACACATCGCAGTATGTTGACTCTTATGCAGAATACAGAAAAAGGCCAACCGAAGAATATTGGAAGTAAGTAATAGATGGGGACCCCTAAGAAAGAAGCTAATAATTTCGTTGGAAAACATGGATTTAATGCTTCACAAAAGCATTTTTACAGTCTAAATAACTGTATGCTATTTGCCCTAGAGACTTGGACCTCTCGCCCGAGATACGTTGGACCTCTGATGGGGACCTTCTTGGCCCCTCGTCGAGTAATTTCTGGCACCGTCACTGGGGTGGTGTAAGGAAGGTTCACACGGTTGCTTAGCTCAGAAACCTGCCTTGAATTACCTTGTATACATTAGATATCTCTTAAGTTGAACGTGCTGAGTCAAATCCAAAATGCCATTGAAATATTGTTGGACTTCATAAAATTCGACTAACAGATTGTTAATTAGTGGAAAACACAATAATTTGGCATGTAAAATAAGATCGAAATAGAAATTATTCGACTTAGGCACAGTCGACTTAGGCAAGTTTAACTGATTCGAATCTGCTCTCGCTATCATGGCGAGAGTGTCATATCGCTAGAGTACTGGACCCCAGACCTAACCTAGATACTTCTATATCTATATACATTTGCTAATAAATATTCAAATAATTATTAAAATAAATAAATTGTTGATTGATCGATCGTTTCCACACCTAGACGTGGTGTATTGCAGGAATCTGAATCAATGAACGAGACTGGAGGAATAGTTTGGGAACTTGCTCTGTGTCTTCTTCTGGCCTGGATTCTTGTCTTTTTATGTCTTGCCAAAGGCGTCAAATCCTCTGGAAAGGTACGAAAAATGACAGTTTTAAAACCAATAGCTATTTCAGTGCCAACAATTGGGATTATTAATGTTGCTACAATAATATGCATTTTCTTAAGGCATAATGATAGGTATATGTCTGCTGCAAATAGAAGGACCATATTATTCTTGAGAGAGATAATCTAACCACTATTGTGATTATAAAGTGATTCACGTCCTTAACTAAAGATAAACAACAAAAGAATGTAGTTATCTTTAATGATAAACAAGATTTTTTTTGTAATGTATGCATCTGTAAATATGTTTGAATTTCTCACTGTAATAGCATGATGGTTTTAACAATTTGCTATTAATCATTGTGTAGGTTGTGTATTTCACTGCTACGTTTCCGTATGCTGTATTGCTCGCCTTACTCATTCGTGGGGTAACGCTGGACGGGGCTCAGGACGGTATCGACTTCTTTATCAAACCTGTTTGGGATGATATTACTACACCGCAGGTTAGTACATGTTCTAATCTAACACGTGATGCTCGTCCACCACAATTTTGCATATGTTGTGGATCTCACCAGATATGTGACCGCGTCATTTATTTGCACCATACTGACAGCTAAAAAAATTGGAAGCACATTAATAACTACCATTCTCAATGACTACACATGGTTACATGTGTCATCTTTATTCCATTTAGAACTCTTTTTATTACATACAAAAATCTACATGGCTTTGCGCCTCATCGACTTTTCTTAATCTCGGATCAAAATCCATATCCACAAATTGAAACTTCATACATAAGGCAAACGATCACTTTTATGTGCAGCTCCTGTTTGCAACCCAGGCTTTTAACATCAAGACCTAAACACCATTTATTTGGCGAATACCTCATTGACATCTACTTGTGTTGTGGGGTTACCGAAATCCCATTTTAAATTTGGAACGGACTTAAGTTTCCTGGATGGGTGGAATAAAAACACTATAGGAGTACTGATATAAAACTTTTGTTTCACCCATTAGGTGTGGCTTGATGCCGCTACTCAGATCTTCTTTTCTCTCAGTGCTGCTTGGGGTGGACTGGTTACCCTCTCATCGTATAATCGCTTCCACAACAACGGTTACTTGTAAGTTTGAATAGCACATTGAAATACCAAATAAGTAAAGTAATAAACAAAGAGTATTGCTTGCATTTAAGTGATATTAAGGATAATGATTACATTATCATTTATACAATTTGTTAATTCTGCATTCTCAGTGACTCTGTCTTTGTATCACTTGCAAACTGTGCAACAAGCATCTTTGCTGGATTTGCCATCTTTTCCGTATTGGGGCACGTGGCCCTTGAGCAGAACAAGCCAGTTCCAGAAGTAGTAGATTCTGGTGAGCTGTAATATATTTATATATAAATGACAGTTTCACTAGTTTAAGTCATAATTCTGATAAGCCCGTAGTCACCCAAATATTAGGCACTTTATGCAACAGGACGGGAAGACGGGTCGACTGTGGTTCTGTGCTCATCATAGTGTAAAGACCACAGTAAACAATTAGGCGCTTAAACCGAATTGTCGTTGTCGACGGCTCCCTGTCCTCTTGCGTAAAGTGCATACTGTTCTTTTAGTTAGAGCTTACACATTAGTATTTTGTGCATAATTGAGCATACTAAATCTCCATTTTGGTTTTAATCTGCAAAAGCCAGTGGGGGGGGGGGGCTATTAAATTGATGACGTAATTGCTAAAAGTTGATATAACATAATATGATAATTATTAAACCCATGAGACAATCAATTTTGGTACACAAGTGATCCAAGATACACATTTTGACGCAAAAATGTCTTTGCCTGACGACAAGATTGTGGTATTTATGATAAAATATCAAGTTTCTAAAAAAAATTTTTTTTTTAAATCTTTTTAAGACCACTGTAAACAATTAGGCGCTTAAACCGAATTGTCGTTGTCGACGGCTCCCTGTCCTCTTGCGTAAAGTGCATACTGTTCTTTTAGTTAGAGCTTACACATTAGTATTTTGTGCATAATTGAGCATACTAAATCTCCATTTTGGTTTTAATCTGCAAAAGCCAGTGGGGCTATTAAATTGATGACGTAATTGCTAAAAGTTGATATAACATAATATGATAATTATTAAACCCATGAGACAATCAATTTTGGTACACAAGTGATCCAAGATACACATTTTGACGCAAAAATGTCTTTGCCTGACGACAAGATTGTGGTATTTATGATAAAATATCAAGTTTCTAAAAAAAATTTTTTTTTTAAATCTTTTTAGGATTTGGATTGGCGTTTATCGCGTATCCAGAAGGTCTATCGCTGCTTCCAGGGTCTACGTTTTGGGCTATCATATTTTTCCTAATGTTGATCACCCTTGGTCTGGACAGTCAGGTAAAGTGAATCACGTGGTCCAATGTTTCTTTTTTGCATGTTAATTACTAGCCTACTTATAAATTATTAAAAAACGGTTTTGATCTATGTCTTACCGGTATTTGAATTGATAATGCATTCTGATAATTTTAATGAACAATCTGTTTCATTTGAATGTTAGGCTTACATCTCTGAAACAAGATACCTTAATTTCGTTTTCATAGTTTGTGATCATTGAGACGGTGGTAACTGCTATATGTGATGGATTCCCCAGCTACTTGAGGAAACGAAAGACACTCGTGACGCTCGTTGTGTGTATATTAGGCTACGTACTTGGTTTGGTGTGCGTAACCAGGTCGGGCGCTTACTGGGTTTCTCTCGTTGATTCTTACGCCCCAAGTATCGGTCTGATCATGTTTGGGCTTCTGGAGCTCGTGGCTATCACATGGGTGTATGGAATCAAGCGATTTACAAATGACATCAGGTCGATGCTTGGCGACTCACTCTTGTACAAAGCCCCATTCTTCCTCTGGTGGCAATTGAACTGGACTGTTATCACTCCATCGTTGCTTCTCGTAAGTATCTAGGTTTTCAATGGCAAAATGACAGGTCAAACAACAATTCATTGAATTACATCATATAGGCCTATATAGCATTACTGTGCAACAAAAATCTTTACAATTAGGATATCATAAGTTAGATCATCAAATAAGCCTTGGCATAACATAGGCTGATTACTGTATTTTGAAAAATTATTAGAAAAATTTAACATGAAGTTAGATTTAAAATAGAACTGCAAAAATTCTTCTGAGTTTTCATAAATTACCGGTAGGTCATATCTTTGAATATGAATAAAAAAGTATACGTTTACGAAGTTTGATGCTAGGATGATGATTAAATGTACTATTCAAATCAGTGCTCTTCCCTGCACAACATATTTTTACTATTGGTTTTTAATTGTATGGAAGAAAAATGCAATAGGCCTATTATTTTTAAACTTTAAAAATTTATTTACTGAATCCTAAACTTCAAATGCCAAACTAATTATGTTAATTGCTGTATGCCTAATAATTTAACAACCCACACAATGCTTATACTGTACCACATTTGAACAGAAATGACACTGAATACAGTACTTACCCTGCATAAGGTTAATAATTTTATTTGAAACTTTGCATTCATTAATTCATATGTTAAAATTCACAATACTGTGCAACACATCTTTGCCTTTATATGCACTACTGCAGTGGATATGTGCGCTTTATATTATTTTTATCATTATTGTTATTATTGTTATTAGGCCTATTATTATTATTATTATTATTATTATTATTATTATTATTATTATTATTATTATTATTATTATTATTATTATTATTATTATTATTATTACAATTAGGCATCCAGTAACCTTTTCCTATAGATAGCCTAATAATTATTATATAATTAATACTTGCGGTACACCACGTAGATAGTTCTGAAAAGAACTGTTGTTGTTGGTTGAGAATATCTCGACGTTTCGGTTGACTTGCTTCAACCGTCTTCAGGAGAATAATATCTGCAGAGTGAAATACTTATATGTTTGAGTGATGAGACTTGCTGCTGATTGGTTGAAAACTAAACAAAGGCTGAGCCTACTAGTGAAAAGCTATACAAAAGCTAAAATTCACGGTCTGAATAGAAGGGCGGGGCGTGGCTAGAAAGCCAAGACAGTGGCATTTTTCTAGCTGGGGGAAGGAAAGCCAAAAACAATGGCATAGTTTCCAGTGTAGAGGGAAAGATTTGGCGGGAAAATTATTAATAATTATTATATTTTAATTCTTCAAAAAACGTGGTTTTAGGTTTAGAACAGACCTCATAAACTCAAAATTCTATAATTTTTAAAATAACAACGATGACATAACTTATAAAATGTCAAGGCGTTCTGAATTTTTTACAATGAAGTAGTACAGTACAGTTAAAAATGCTGCATCTAAAAAACACAATTCACTTAATAGACTTCATTGTCAAAAGAATCCTAGTAAATTATGGAAAGCTAGCTGTTGATGATTGTAAAAGAAAGGCGTTAAATGCCAGTGATAATCATGATTCAATTTTCATCGATGAACTTACAAACCACTATGAATCCAAATTTGACGTTAACAAATGTAGAAGTGAAGTGACAAGATCAAAGAAGCATCGACATTGTATCTAACAAATGGAAAATGCTATCTGATAACTTTACGACCTTTCCAACAGAGATTTATAGTAAAAGTATATCAAAATTTGAATTTGAATTTGAATAACTTATGACAACTGCAACACAAATCCTTATCGAGCATCGTAATTATCATTATCATCACCATAACGATATCATCATCATCATTATTATTACTGTGTATTATCATGACCATCATTCTCATTTCATTACACATCTTTTCACGTTATGATGATGTGAAAACTAAATATAGGAGAGCCCGGGTTGGCAGCATTACCTTTGCTTTTATTCTTTGTTTCTTGTAATTGTGATGTTTGTGTTTTTGTATGAAATTTAACACGAAATAAACCTGAAATGAATTTGAATTGAATTGACGATGATCCGATTTATATTTCAGTTTGTGTTGCTTTACAATTGGATGAACTGGAGCGAGCCAACATACAATGACGAGTTATACCCACTTTGGGGACGTGTCATTGGCTGGGTAATCATTGGACTCACACTCATTTTTATTCCTTTGGTTATGATTTACGAATTTTTGAGGGCAAGTGGAAGCGTGGCTGACGTAAGTAAAATATTAAAATCCACACGCATCTATAGGCCTACTATAGTCATGCGTGTACAAACACACTTCCATGCAGCAACCTTATGTAGCTATATGATTATTTGCATAAACTTTCAGTAATACATTGATATTAGGTAGATTTCGATTTGCGACCATAGTAATTTGGTAATATAATAATATAAGAGACGATGAGAGATGAGTTAATCCGTTCCAGGGTCACGTCTACTGTACTAGATACTTGATGCGATAATCCATTTTCATCTAAAAACAATTTTTATTATCCATGTTTAATCTCTTCTGGTATTGATTGCTAAATTCAAATAGTTTGACAAGTCCATCAAAGACTGGGACGCACTACCTCAAAGTATTAAATGTAAACCGTCAATATATTCATTTAAGTTTACTGTAGAAATACACCTTGCCAATGAAACAATCATTAAGTAATTGATTGTTAGCAGTTGTTTTAGTTCATATACTGTCCATGTTTTTTGCAATGAAATATTTTTTGTATCGCTTTATGTTATCAAATATGTTTTGTTCTGGGACCCCATTCGAAATAAGTTTATTTTAAAAGACTTTCATGGGCTATCATGGCATCTGTCGTTTTTAATGTTTTAACTGTTTCTACCACATTTTGTATATATATTGTAATTGTTTTTTTATGCGATGCCGAATAAATTTGAATTGAATTGATTTGTACGTAGATCTAATATTCTTGCACTTATTTTTTTTTCTTTAGCGTTGGAGGGCAATGAGCAGGCCCAGAGCTGATTGGGGACCACAGATGGAGGCAAACCGAGCACAGGCCTGGCAGATGCATGAATACTACAACACTACGATGGGAGGCAAACGAGAGGCTCCCGATACCTCTCGCTACTAAAACCACATGTCATTTTAGACTACCCATTATTTTTGCAGTTTATTAAAACGTACAATTTATAATGTAACTAGGCTGGTATACTTGCATTGTATTCAGTTTGATTGCATTCCGTTTGATAAAAATGGTTGGTTTCCGGTCAGGTTACTCAGTGTTATCAATCTGCAGTCTATGATTACGACTTTCATTACTTAAGAATGGGCTATTTCCTCAAATAGCCTTCAATTATTTAATGATTTCCCACCTATACTTAATGACCGAAATTTGAGAGGATATCAGTCTGTTTTTTTTTTCTTTTTAGCAATTGGTCAATCTTTACCTCATATTATTATTCTATTATTAGTGGAACTCTAAATTATATTAGAAATTAGAAAATACACCTAAATAGTGAAACTCTAAATTATATTAGAAATTAGAAAGTACAGTCAAATCCTTTACAAACTGAGAGACAGAAACAGGCGAAAAATGTTCCTCAACCACAGTTGACTAAAACTGAAGTTTACTACTAAGGTTTGAATGTTACAATTAAAGTTAATTAATAGATAGGCACCATGTAAGATAGGCCCACATGTTATGTGTAGTCAATTGAGTGTAAATCGACTAGAAGGTACCGACTTAACACCGCCTGAAATTCATGACTGACTGACTGACTGACTATAGAGGTGGCGCCCCACCACAGGAGAGCTCCCCACCTCCACCTTGTCGGGAAGAAAAACTACAATTCGTCGGGGAGAAAAATACATTGTACTAGACATATTTTCTACATATTAGTGGGTTCCAAAATGGATTAAATAATATTTAAAACCCCTAAATTGTCATATTTTTTTTGGACGCTTTGCACTCATAAAACACTTTCAAGAGATTTTGAGCGACCCCCCGACCTCACCCAATTGTTTTCGTCGGGTCATCGGACCCCCTCCCCCGTCGGGAAAATTATGGCGCCACCACTGACTGACTGATGGACAGACAGAAAAAGGCAAATTAGTTTGAGTTTGTATTGCATATCTTCGAACATGAACAAAGAAGCCTGCTTGTATTGAATTGGGCTGATGTTAGGACCATTATGTTTGATTTAATCAACGTGTTCTTTCTTGATGTTATATGCAACGCATTTTTACTACATAGTGGCTATTCTTATTTTATAATTTAAAAAAATGGACAGAAATTGCAATGTTATTACAATTCTAATTCTGACAGCAAAAAACTCAACACTAAGTCGCTGAGCACACATAGGTACGGAAGCACCTAAGTGCCATTTTGCAGTATTGAATGCTGTCGGTCTAATTAACAAACAACCGTTTACAAAGCTTAGCGGCATTTGAGCAAATCGTACATATTACGAAATAAACCATTTTTTATTAACCCTTTTATTTAAAACTTCAAGTTGTTTATATATTTTCAACATTTTTTCACTTGTAAATAATGTTTAGTATGTAATTAACACTTGTTTCTGCGCATAGACCCTCGTATTACGGTATAAATGCATAACTTTTAACCCTTGTATCGTTTTCGTTATAGTATTTGTTAAAAGCATGCAGTCCTTTACACTATAATCATAAATTAATATGACAGAAGTTGTTTATATATTTTTTAACATTTTTAAACTCATGTTGTTCATATATTTTAAACATTTTCTCACTTGTAAGTAAATCATGTTTAGTATATAATTAATAAATTCACGGTTTGGTGTGGAATACAATTATTTCTGCGCATACCCTCGTATTACGCTATAAATGCATAACCTTTAACTTTGGTACCTTTTTCGTTATAGTATTTGTTAAATTCATGCAGTCCTTTACACTACCGTATACCGTACTCGCGCGAATAAGCGCCCTGGCGCTTAAAACGTTTTTTTTTTTGGTTTTTTTTTTGCACTTTCTGAGGGGCGCTTATTTAAATGGGGCGCTTATGAAAACAGATCGGAAATTGAGGGGGCGCTTATGGAAATAGATGAAAATCGAGGGGTTCTTATGGCAACTTATTAAATTAAAAAGGTACTTTTTGAATGAAAAAAGATTATATAAGGACATTACGAATGGGGGTGCGGCGGAAAAGATAATCGTTCAGAGAACATGGCAAGAATGACAAGAATGCTGTGAATATTTACATAACAGAATAGCAGATGCAATTAATGGTTGTGGGTAGTGGTTAGCTTGTTGGCCATTGGCCGATTGAGATTAGCAGGATGGCAGGATCATTGCATGTTTTCTTGAAAACTCGGATGAGAATGTGCTGAAGGTGCAAATTGTCGGAAAAAGAAAATGAGGAATAGGACTAGGGCTAGACAAATATGTAAGAGGAAAGTTGGAAATATACTGTCTGTCCAGGGTTCGGAGCTCTCATCTGTCCAAGAGAAATATCCTCATTTTGATATTGACCTAAGAAGAATGTGATTCCACTCTACAGCTCAAATCATGCCAACAACCACAGTCCCATGATTATTGACTTGCTAAAAAGAAAATCTTATGATATTATTCGAAGGGGGCGCTTATTCGCGCGAGAATGGTAATCATAAATTAATTACAGCAGCCAATGAATGAACAAAACAAACAATGCAAATCGTTGGAAACGTTTAAAGTTTAATTATAGACAACCGTTTTGGCAGTGCTTTTAATTTTGCTTGTTAAAAAATAAATTACAAAACGAGTGGTTTTTAGTTATTAAAATATTCGTCGTGTTTTTAACCGATCGACCTAATTCAACCGATGTGGTTGATATAATCTGACACCGGGATTTTAGAAATTGCATACCAATATTAAAGCTACTGCAACGCAGGCCAACAGGAATCGATCCAATGTGCTAAATGTATGATCAAAACTGTGATAATTAATAAAAGCACAATTCCATTTTAATTCATCATACCATTGCGGAAAGAAACATCATACGCTCTCTTTGTTCACGGAAGGGTATAACGAAAGGGAGTGTACTCAATTTAGCAGTACACAGATGAATTGATCTTGAAGTAGGCCTAACACCTAAATTAGTAGTAGGCTTCTGTCTGTGATGACAATAACAATAACTCATTGTTTTCATAGGCAAACGATGCCAAAAATATTTCCACTTTTTGGCGAAAAATATATAATGTCTGGAGAATTTTGTATGATCGGAAATGCAAAAAACAGAAGGAGGGAATGAGAAGGATGGGAAAGAGAATGTTTATCCAGTACCCGACCGAGGTACATTTTCTCGCAATTCACATTGGCGGATCTGGGGGAGGGGGATCATGGGTCCTGACCCCTCCCTTGGGCAACAAAAAAAGGGGAAAAAGAAAAGAATTCTAGACCTACCTTTTCAGGACCCGTGAGCTGATTTTTTTTGTTGCTATCAGAATTTAGAATTTTGAAGAACATTAAAACACACTTCAAATGTCGGGAAAGCTCAATTCCCGCCATCTAGGAATTAAAATTTCCCGGGGGAGAACCCCCGGACCACCCTTTCTTTTTGGAATTTATCGATTCATGGAAAAAAGAATACGCATGCAACTACTCATTTGTTTATATATGTATACACACATAGAATAAAAAATGAGAAAAATTTACCTGACCTTTTTAAAGAGGGGAAAACCTTGAATTTTGAAGAACTTTAAAAGTCATTAAAAGACATTTCAGAAGTCAGGTAAGCTCATCTCCCGCCATCTAGAAATCGAAATTTTTCCGGGGAACCCGGACCCTTTATCTTTGGAGTTCATTGAATCATTTTCAAGGGGGGGGGGGGTGGAGAACCTTGAATTTTGAAGAATTTAAAAGTCATTAAAAGACACCATAGAAGTCGGGAAAGCTCATTTCCCGCCACCTAGGAATCAAAATTTTAACGGGGAAGAACCACAGGACCTTCCCCCGCACCCACCTTTCTTTTTGGGATTTATCGATTCATGGAAAAACTACGTATGCAACTTACTCAATCTTTTTTTTTATGTATGTATACACACATAAGGCCTACTTACTGTAAGAAAAAAATTATCCGACCGTTTTCAAGAGTGGAAAACCTTGAATTTTGAAGAACTTAATTACTTTTAAGTTCTTCAAAATTCAAGGTGTAACACTCTTGAAAATTATTATAATGAATCAATGAACCCAGGGAAAGGGATGTTCGAGTTCTTCCCGGGAAAATGTTGATTTCTAAATGGTGGACAATGAGATTTCCCGACTTCTGAAGTATTTTTTAATGACTTTAATTTAAAAGACACCTCAGAAGTCGGAAAGCTCATTTCCCGCCTTCTAGGAATCAAAATTTTCCTGGGGAAGAACCCCCGGACCCCCCCTTTTTTTTGGGATTCATCGATTCATGGAAAATTCGTATGCAACTATTCATTTTTTTTAAATTGTTATGTATGTATACACACATAAGCCCTATTTATTGTAATAACAATGGGAAAAAAATTACCTGACCGTTTTCAAGATGGGAAAACCTTGAACTTGAAGAACATAAAAGTAATTAAAAGACACCCCAGAAGTTGGGAAAGCTCATTTCCCGCCATCTAGAAATCGAAATTGTGCCTGGGGAGGATGTTGACCACCACCACCTAGATTTGATTCCAGATCTGCATGATTCATATTCCCATTCAGTGGCGTAACAGG
>NW_022741166.1:1416087-1437019 GCF_011630105.1 Anneissia japonica
ATCCTATATAGGCCTACTATGGTTAAGAAATGATCTCTTATATTTATTTATTTTTTTCATTTAATTTATCGAAGCATAGCAATGTATTTTAGTGTATTTAACAGTTAGGGTAGAAATCAAGCCAATATCAAATTATAAAAAAAAAAGAAAAACAAATCCTATCAAAATGTAGTTCAAGTTAATTTAGAATGAAGTTTAAAATGTACTCTTCTTGCGTTTTTTTAGGCTTCAGTCTGGCGTTTATAGCGTATCCAGAGGCACTGGCGAGGGTGCCAGCCGCCCCTCTGTGGACCATCTTGTTCTTCGCCATGCTGGTCACATTGGGACTAGACAGTCAGGTAGGGAACTTACTAGAATAAGAAAAAACACTTGATTTGAATAATATTATTGTTATTAGTATTGATAATGTTGATGTTAATGTTGTTGTCGCTGTCATTCTTGTCGTAGTCGTCGTTAAAGTCGTCATTGCCGTAATTGTCACTGCCATCATCATCACCATCGCCGTCGTCGTCATCATCATGGCCGGCGGAACGTTTTTCAAAGTGGGAATATGAATCATGCAGATCTGGAACCAAACCTAGGCTAGGGATGGGGTCAATATTTTTCCCAAAAAGGAAAGGGGATCCGGGGGTCTTCCCCGGGAAAATTTTGATTTCTAGATGGCGAGAAATGATCTTTCTTGACTTTTGAGCTAGGTGTCTAATGACTTTGTTCTTCAAAATTCAGGTAAACTTTCTCATTCATTACAGTAGGCCTGCTATGTGTGTATGCATACATAAAAAAAAACGAGTACTTGCATACGTATTCTTTTTTTAATGAATTGATAAGCTCCAAAGAAAGGGGGAGGGGTTCCGGAGTAAAATTTTGATTCATAGATGGCTGGAAATGAGGTGTCTTAATTACTTTTACGTTCTTCAAAATTCAAGGTTTTCCCCTCTTGAAAACGGTCAGGTAATTTTTTCCCATTGTTATTACAGGAAATAGGGCTTATGTGTTTATACATATATTAAAAAATGTGAGTAGTTGCATACGATTTTTTTTCCATGAATCCATAAAACCCAAAAAGAAAAAAAATTGATTCCTAGAAGGCGGGAAATGAGTTTTCCCGACTTCTGAGGTGTCTTTTAAGTTCTTCAAAATTTAAGATTTTCCCCTCTTGAAAACGGTCAGGTAAATTTATCCCTGTTATTACAGTAGATAGGCCTAGGCTTTATGTGTGTATACATACATTTAAAACAATTGAGTAGTTGCATTCCATAAGTCCATAAATCCCAAAAAGAAAAGGGGGGGGGGCGTGGGTTTCTCCCCCGGGAAAATTTTGATTCCTAGAAGGCGGGAAATGAGCTTTCCCGACTTTTAAGTTCTTCAAAATTCAAGGTTTTCCCCTCTTGAAAACTGTCAGGTAAATTTTTCTCATTTTTTATTTTATGTGTGTATACATACATAAATAAATAAATGAGTAGTTGCATGCGTATTCTTTTTTCCATGAATCGGTAAATCCCAAAAAGAAAGGGTGATCCGGGGGTTCTCCCCCGGGAAAATTTTGATTCGTAGATGGCGGGAAATGAGCTTTCCCGACATTTGAGTGTGTTTTAATGAATTTCTAATTAAAATATAGAAAAAAAAATCAGCTCATGGGTCCTTATTTAGGTCTAGAATTCTTTTTTTTTCTTTTTATTTGTTGCCCAAGGGAGCGGTCAGGGGTCAGGACCCATGAACCCTCCCCCAGATCCGCCAATGTGAAGTGCGAGAAAATGTAACTCGGTCGGGGACTGGATAAACATTCTCCTTCCCATCCTTCTCCTCCTTCTTCCCTCTTTCTTTTCTTTCTCTTGCATTTCTTTCCGGTCATACAAAAATCTCCAGACATATATTTTTTGCAAAAAAAAGTGGGGCCCCCCGGCTCCCCTTGTTCCGACGGCCATGATCATATCGTTATTGTCGTCGTATCGTCAGCGTCATCATCATTATCATCATTATCGTCGTCATCATTATTATAATTAACTTAGTAGAATTTTTGATTTTATGCTGAATATGAAATGTTTTAATGGCTAGTGCTCGGTCGATCTCCAATCCCACGGTATTCAAAACCCACACAATGCTAGAATTATATTTTTGACTTAGTATTGAACCCAACATGACCTTCATAAACCAATTTGTGCATTTTCTTTCTCGGGTATGACAATATAATCATCATTAAGCGGTTTGACGTGTTATACACGCATACAAACAATATGTTTGTTCTGCAGTTATATATTTGTCCGGAAGCCTATATATTTTATTAGAAGAGTCCGAGAATAATAGTAAATTGTAACTAACAAAATACCATTAAAGGGCGCCTAAGAGATTTCTATGGCTTCTCTAGTCCTTCTGGAGTGCCACGATGGTACAGTGGCTATTAGTTCGGCTTTGTCCCAATGTACACGGTGTTGTTGACTGTGAGTGCATGACTATAGAAATCCACAAACACAATACTGTACATCAAGATATCGGATTTGTCATTAGCGATATTTGGCTGTCCATGTTTAATCGGACCTAGCTAAGCATCCTCACCATTTTCCGCCTTCTTGAACTATGCCTTTGGTTTATGGTCGTTCCCATCCCCCTATCCCGCCCTACTGGAACTATACCTTTGTTTTTGGTCGTTCCCACCCCCTTTCCCGCCCTGGAACCATGCCTTTGTTTGGGCGTTCCCACCCCTTTGTCTCCGTGAACAGTGGCTTTTGGTTTAGCCTTTCACTAGCAGTCTTCTCATTGGTCAGTTTATCCATCGAATCACCATCCAGCCTCTCTACCCAAACGTTATAAGTATTTCTCTGTTTGGAGTTTCTGCAGATATTATTCTCCTGAAGACGATTAAAGCAACTCAATCGAAACGTCGAGACTTTCTCAACTACAACAGTTCTTTCAGAACTACTTACGTGGTGTACCGCAAGTTTCAACATATATAAAGATAAATGTAGTGTTAAAATATACTCATTCCTTTAAGAGTTATCTTTTAATTTTAATGAGGTAATGTGGATGTTATTTGGGAACTCCTTGCTAATGATTGACATAGGCCTAAATATTATTTACAATTTGAGTCAAAATGTTTCCTATTATAGAATTTTCCATATACATATTGTCAATAAAGTGTAATTTTAGTTCTTGTGAACCGGTACTGAAGTCTTCCCAGTATTTCATCATCCTATTTTCACGAAGACTCTGTATAATGGCAGAGTATAATATTATTTCTTCACTGTGATTTTTGTATCCTCCTCTGTGCTGTAATAATAGGTCGATACTGCTTCATCCAACTGTTTTTTTTTTTGTCGCATAGGCCCTTCTAGGTTGTAACCACAATGAACTTTTCGCTTTCTCATAATAGGAGTAAACACATACTTCCCCAATCCCTATTTACATAAAGTTTATATTTTATATCATTATAATGTGTAAACTGGAACAAAGCCCTCGTTGTCTGGAGGTATGACAATCATATCCCACCAATCATATCTCACGAGTAAAATGCCCAGGGTTAATGTTTCTGTGGGAGTTGAAGTATTTCCTAATTCTTGGACAGATTTTTCTGTTGCTAATAATTATTAATGCATTATCTGGCTTGACATTCAGGGTTTTATCCTATGATCATGGCTATAAAAACAAGTATAATATAAATATAATTATTGTATAATATATTATCATAATGTGTGTGTCTGTACATAGTATGTATGTAAATATGTATTCAAGTATGCCTGTATAAATTTAGATACTATAAATATATATCTCCATTTCAAATCGGAAGTAGCTGCTGATTGCACCAACTGGTCTCAAATCACAGAATACTGTATATCCACTATCAATTAATTAAACAGACTTCTATTGGTCTAACCATAAAGTGGAGGAATCAACAGACTTTAAATGATGCTGATGGTAATGATGAATCATAACGATAAAATGACAAAAAAATCCATTTTGTACTGTAGACCTTGAATTAACATTTATTACCTTTGTAGTCACAATTATATAATATTATAATAACATATTTATACAAATGAATGTCAAATGCAGAAACTACAAAGTTAACATAAGGAAGTTTTATACTAATAGTAAATTTGAAACCCCCACAGAACTAATTTCTATGATACCATTGGTCTTGGAATGATATAAAATTTACTGAAGTCGACTGTTAATAAATAAAATATATATTTCTTGCACTAGAAATTATAAAAAAAAACAGCTACATTTAATAACTTAAGTTTAGTCTGCAACTCATTTTTTAACCTTAGTGATTCTTACAGTAAAATTAAGCATCAAGAACATCGAGGATTTAATTTGATACAGAGATGCGTTACTAATATATAGAGGTAACTTGACAAAGCCTTTATGATGATAAGCTGAATATTGCACTGAAGAAACATTGTACAGTAATAGGAGTTTATACATAATCTATATTAGTACAGTAAAACCAAGGTTCCAGTTTTTTTTTTGTTCAAATGCACATTACTAAAGATAAAATTATTAAGCAAAACCTGGAAAACTGCTTCATTGAATTGCTACTACTATACTAAATATCATTTACACCATAATATTATTAATAATCATTTACAACATAATATTATTAATAACAAAACAATAATATTAATAAAATATATGAATACAAATAATTAAAAAATGTAGATTACAAAAGATCTGTTCACAGAACAAGATTTAAAGCATGGATAACAAATCTGACTATGGATTGGTGGGGAAACATAATATGCATTATAATACAATATAATTACAATATATTTTGTACTAATATACATATAATTTAGCATAAAATATGAACAATACTAAAAAAAATAATGTAAAACATTGGTTGGTCATTTAAAATGATTAAAAAAACAGACATACTGTAAATTCCAGAAGCTTTCATTACCATACAGTGCATTCATCAGGTGATATGCAGTATGAAGCTTCTGGAAGAAATATGTTACTAGTCTTGAGTGATGTTCTTTTATTTAAAATTTCAAAGTACTGTACTACTCTATATGCGTATGTTTTTGTATTATATTAACATATTTCACACTTGAGCAATCAGCATTTTACTACTGTACATACAATATCATTAAAATCCCACCTTGTCTTAAGGAATATGAAACCAAAACGTTGTTTGTGACGATATTTTTCTTTTTAACACACCTAAATGAACACATATTTATTAGTGTAGAAATTCAGTTAACTTAAACACCAAGCTATTCAACTCCATAAACATAGTACTACTAATGGCTTTCCCCTTATTTTAAAACATATTAATCCATGATCAGAGATATATTGTAAAATACTTAAATAAAATACTGACACTTTATAATTAATTGCATAGATTTCATAATTACAGTAACATCATGAAATAGTGGGGTAGTAAATATTTGTTAGCCTGTAGAGTGCTGCATGTCATTTTACTATAATTAAAGTAGTTAATTCTATGAGGGGCCAACAGAACATTTTTCTAAAGCATTTTTAAAGAATTGCACAGTATGTAATAATGTATACTTCATTCTCTTTGCACAGCAATTACAGTAAATTAAACACTAGAACATAGAAAGTATTTAATGCAAGGTTTGTATTTTAAATGCCAGGTTTAGGTCAAACAAAAATTCCATCTCACAATACAAAGCTTGGTTTCAAAACATCTAAAGCTGAAAGAAAAAATAAATATGTATCATTATACAGGAGTAAAAAGATTGTTGCATAATTATGACATTTATTTAATCAGTTTATCATTAATTTATTTAGTCATCCATTTTTATATTTATTTAACCAAACAGGTTCAAAGTAACAGTAAAAATCGATTGTGAAATGTAGTGTAAAATGTTTGTTGGATTTTTTCCATGCTCAATATTTTTTAAATTATACATACTGTATGTAGGATCATGAATTGTGGAAAAGACAGGACAGTTCTTTGTGTGAGTGTATTCACCTACTGTAGAATAATTGAAAATACAAAAAGTTCTATTAGGCATAAAAAGCTTGGATTTAATTCCAATTTGACTGCTTGCATACAATATACATAATGTTTTTTTATTTATTAATTTTTTTTTTCTGTAGAGAAGAAATAGATTTTAATTATGTTTTTGTAAAATTACAATGCAAATTATCGCATTGTTTTACATGGTCCCTTTTATTATATCCGAAGTAAAATCTCATAACAAAAAAAATTTGACCAATGTTTCTCTAAAGTGATACTTACACGTGGCTAGAATCATAATACATGACAAAGTTTTATGTGAGAAATGGACAAAATGTGACCAGTAATAAAATTACCAAAATAATTAAATTTAACTTAAAATATCATCTTTGAAATTATGAAATAGGAAACCAAAAAAAAAAAAGAATGAAAACCATGTTTTTTTGTAGATGTGTGACCACATTTACAGTAATATTACCTCATTGACATGAGGGATGCAATCTTTCCAAGTAAAAAAACAACCTAAATTAACAAAAATATAATAGAAATTTCATTGTTTTTTTCATGGGACAGCCATATTATATATTGGTCAGAAATTGGTTTTCAATAATATTTTTCCACTGATAAAAAGAAACAAGATTATTGTATATAGCAAATTCATCAATAGCAGGATATCTGGGTATAATATTTTGAAACGCGAGGGAGACACATGGTTTTTAAAATTTAAATAATTAATGTAGGAATAGTTAACTGTTTCATTGGCTTGATATTTTTCAAGATAGTTGAACCGCAGCATCATATAGGGTACAGTAAGCCTTAATTAGTTTACCCGAAGAGAAAAAAAAAATCGTATTTAGTATATGCATGGAGGTACTGTATCCATGGTGTATGTGCAGTATGAGGAATGAACAAAATATAAAGTATTGCATGAATACCCTCAGAAATGATTTTGGATGTTTTATAAAACTGTTACTACTTTGGCGTATTACTTACTTTCAGCAGTCTTTTCATAAGGTGATTGGTTGTCGATATCAGGTTGATCAAGTCTCGGGATCCTCAATGTTTTTCGGTTAATACGGTAGCTTGTTCTAAACAATTTTCAGTAAAAACATCCTCGTTGGCAACTTTCACCCAAAATTCTTTTGTTTTTAATCTGCACTGTGATCTTCTGCCATGAGTAGAATGAGTACAGTAGGTAAGAGTCCATCTCAAAAGATATTAATTATTAAGTCTGATGTATGGAATTCTCAAAACAAGTCCACACCAAAAGGGGGGCCGAAATTTGGGCCGATCGAGACAACAATGACCTAATTTTTGTGTTCTAGACGCCCGAAAATACGGTAACATTTTAGGCGTTGTGGGCTATCATTTTTTTCCTTTTCTTTCTTTTTTTCTTTTTTTTTTTCTTTTTTTACCTCCCAAAGGGGGGGGGGGGCTAAATCCGCCCCTGAACATCGATATTCTTTTAACACAACAGCGTTTCAAGACAGCGTTGATTGAAGATCTTTATGCGCTTTGTCTGTATTTGAGGTGTATTCTAAACCTCTAACTTATGTAATGTCAGTACAGCTCTGTAGATGCGAATCTTGTAAAGGTTTGTATGTTGTGACTGTTTCATAAATTTCTTTAAGAAAAAAATCAAAAAACAACAAATTATATTTAAATACGAATATTCCTTTAAAATACTCTCTCACTTGGCCTTCCTACTGTACTAATGCTATCTGGCGGCGGTTCGTTCGTCAACGATATACTACGGGTAAGTCATAAAAAAGTATCATGAATTTAGTTTGTGAATGCAATATACATACTATAATATAATTAATTATAATTTACAATACAGTATAATACTAATTTTAAAATAGTATATTTTATTTATTTTTTTTTATTTTTAATAAAATAACATACAGTAGGCATGGCCTATATGGCGAGTTGGATAAACGAACAGTTAAGGGTGGAAACCTCCACGTACAGTTATAATATCGGATTGGTTAGAATGGCACGTACGCCTAGGTTCTGGTTGTGAAACAGTTCTTCACGGATAAGGACTATAAACCGTAGATCCAGTGTAATTACTTTCGAGACGAGTAGGGGGCTTACCCTGGCATACTGGTCCATTTAGCCCCTACTGAAGAGTGTCCCGGTTTACCGGGTAGCTCAGACACGTAGAGACCCTTAAGGGAGAAGCAAGTTACATATGGTAAAGAGCCGTCCACACATTGAGTGCTTTGAGACCATTTCGGTGTGAAGCGCTTTACAGTATATAAGTATTTACTGTACTATACTGTACATATACTAAAATGTTCAAATCAATCATCGTAGAAGCCTCAAAGCCTTAAAATAAGTTGGCTATTTTGTCACTTTTACTGGGTCATTTTGTAACAAAAATGAGCAAATTGGTGGCGAAGTACTTGAAGCTACAGTAACAAATCACCTCAGCCCCAAAAGACAGGACCCTACCTTGCCAATATACCAGGATTAGCAGGCTGGAGCCGTAGAGACCAGCCCAGACTGTAACCTTTTACTGTTCAATCAAGTTGAATAGGGCCGGGCACCTACATATTTATAACTCTATTCCTCAATCCTACTACTTATGCAGACTGGGGCTAGGCCTAACTTGAGCCTCCTCAGGCCTGTCCCAATGTAGGCCTAAGCTAGGTAGGCTGGATAGAGCCTGATAAAGCACCCTTCTTGTTGACTGTGTTGTTAAAGATTTTTGGAGAAAACATTCTAGGCCTACCTGTATACTGTAGTTTTATATATTTTCTTAATTTTGAAATACACAAAAGCTAGGCCCAGGTCTTGTCCCTACACAAAAGTAAATCTTCCATGTGTTGGGGTTTTTAAAATACATTAAAAAAAAACAGTATATATTTATAAACTTGTTAACACTATATTTTAATTTATACAAATATTTTATTTAATTAATAATAAGATTTGTTTCAAACAATAGAAATCCATTATTGGAGTAGTGGGTGACGCCCTCTCGGTATGCCTATCCGTTAGTACTAGAGAAAAGGTTAGTGAAGTGGTTAGTTGCTAACGGAGATCATTAATGACCAATGACGAAAGTTAACAGATAGTCAATTGCATTACTTCTCACAAGTTAACAATTACTTATGTACTAATTGCAGAATCGGGTGCTTTGGTTGGCTTATGTGATCTACACAACATGTCTAGAAAATGGCATTAACTTGAAGGTAGAGTGAATTACTCGATCATTAAATGAGAAGCTGAGCTGCTGATAGCTTTAGTCGCATTGTTCATTATGATGATTGGGCAATCCTTTATCGTAGGTAGATGTGATCCTTTGTTTCATCTAAACCAATTCCTCCATGGTTTCATGAACGTTCTTCTGAATTTCATACGATTGCTCTACGATTGTCCTGTGCGTAACATGTGGATATTAAGTTTTTTTTTTCAAATCGAAATATTAATGAATGAGGTTGCAGAAATGTGATAATTCTAGTGTTAATTTTTGATTTTCCGTACATGTGATGCGGCTGCAGAGCCTTGATAATACTGGTGACATTATATTTTTTTTTGCTATAAGGCTGCTAAGCCATGAGAATACTTGTTATTTTCTTTGAGATGAGGCTGCACAGCCATGAGAATACATGTTATATTATTTTATTTGAGACAAGGCTACCATAACCAATACTGGTGAATGTACTTTTGTAAGATGAGACGTCAGCGCCATGATAATACTAGTGAGGGTACTGTATGCATGAAGTTGAGTAAATATGGATAATAAAGATTGTTTGCATAAACCTATAGACATTTATTACGAGATGTTTTATTTTTGTTTAAAAAATTGTGTTTGTACTCAGATACACGGTGATTTATACATGGTGATTAGCGGTACGTATCTTTTCCCAGGTTGTTTGGCAGATACGGACAAGTTCAGTTTACAGATCCTGTTAAGAAGGAACTGTGTTCTAGACTACCGGAGGTGCTTATGAGGGATCGGACACTTATTATTGCTACTACTAACATTTTGATGTACAAGATATATTATTTGAGTATATTGTCTTATTTATAACGATATTATCACCGCATTGGACTGACGTGACCTGTCTGATCTAGCTCTTACAATGAGTTGCGGAATTCAATTGTCCAATGAATAATTTATTCAAGAGACATAGACATAGGATCCCTGAATAGAAATATGCAGGATATAAAATTAAAATATACCAACGCCATATTACTTCTTTCTGTATACATATTTCCACACTAGATCTGTAAAGAAAGGAAACAGTATTATAATGGTCCGCAATATCATCCATCTGTAGAGACTGAATGGTGGAAGAGCAACTCATTTAGTTTGCATTGTCACTGAATTAAAAGTAGGCGCCATGCTTAACAATAGATTCGCCTCCAAAAAAAAAAAGAGTCAAATAAATTATTTGGTGGTGAGCCAAAAACAGCTTGGACTAGGCCTATTACAAAATGACAGTTCAAAATACTATGGCAGTATTGTGAACAATAGCTACTTAGGCCTACCCAAATGTATAATAAATTCAGTTCAATCGTATCCAGCTAAACCACACAAACATGAAAATTAGCATAACAGTGCATTGCATGCCCAATGCTAAAAAATAATGTCATTGATTCTTGTGGTATATGAGAGGCTTCAGGTGATTCACAGTTAGATCGCTTAAAACCCAATCCAATTTTAGTCCCAGTTTAACAGTTGAATCAGCAGGATTTAAACACGTCAAACTGAGACAGATTTTGTTCCTTAATTTAGAAATTGTGTCTATTGGTAGAGTATAGTTGGATTCTTAAGAAGAAGCTTATAACAAGAGGCACAAACATGGCCCATAAGGTGAGTTTAATTGCTTTTAATCGTTGACTACATTGACAGAAATTGTCGATCTCATCTAAAACTATCATGATAAAATCATCGTAATAAAACGAGCACTAATAATCAATAAATATGTCTAATAATTAAAACATATTTACTTTTGAAGTCATAGGTCTAATGGTTTTTAAAATGTTTACATTTGTAATGATTGGAGGGTTTGATGGAGTGTTTCTATACAAACGCCAGCGTCCGTAGAATTAGAAAACACTGAGGTAGAAACTGATAGCCTTTTGTGGCCTTCTTTTGGCCTGACTAACAATGGCTACTCCTCAGAAAGATGGTAATCGAGATGGTGTTTTATGTTAAGTGACTTAAGCCTTTATCTAGCTATAATTGACTGATTCACGTCGAACTTTTAACTAGTTAAGTGGATGTATATCTAGATAAAAGTTCGACGTGAACCAGGCTATGCACCTATCATATATCCCCTACTTACTTAGGAAGATATTAGTTCTGACACCACCTCTGGTTGTCGTAAAGCTGATCTTAAATTCTTACATTCGATTGATATATTTGGAAGACTTTGGATGCCAGTATAGAATCCATTAAAGAGTCCCTTGATTAAATATTGTTCTGGCTTGTTGTCTGGATAGTCTTTTAGCAACATTTGAAGTTCATTTATGTATATTGGTGTTTTGATAGATAAGTCATAGTTTGAAGTGCTTCCTGTTTGCCCCTTGACGAAGAGGCTGATTGTAGTTTTTTGAAACGGGGCAGACTGGTTTTGAATGATCGCCCTTGCAATCAAGACACACATGTATGTTGTGACACCTAGGTTTAGCGCAGCCTCGTATTCCGTTGTAATTGTTGCAAATTTCCCCGCCCTTCGGCCGTATCGTTTGCACCGTTGTTAACATTTGGGACAACAGTTCTCACGCTTTTACCATCGTTCTGGGTGGGACAGAACGCAGTAAGGTGCAACGTACTATAGCAAAACTGGCATGTGTTTGGGCGGCTATTAGCGAAAACATTGCAGAACAAAGTATTGTTCCGTATTGACCAATCGACTAAAATATCATTGTAGCGCAAATGAGCTGCGGCCGTCAGACTAAACTGTTTATGGTACTCATAAAAACCTTTCCCTGGGTATCTTGTCGCCATGTCAACGATGTCTCTTTCATATTTATCGAGTTCTTCTCTTCGTTGTGGATAGACATTACCAAGTATATTTTTGTAAATGCCAAAGGCATTAATAAATTCTCCAATTTTTAGCAATCTATTTAGTCTTATATCTTTACTGCTGTCTTTCCCATCACTCGAAGGGCCATTACAGTATGGAATAAATAACGATGCAAGAACATCCCTACCTGTTATTATCTGGTTGCGGATTGTTGGAGAGATAGTCTCGACCATTGGTAGGGATTCTGCGGCATATTCGAATCTTGTTCGTTTATATGTTCCGATGTTTGCGTTGGTAGTCCTACCAGAAGAAGATGTAGATGGATTCTTGTGTGCGTGAAGCGCTTTTTCGATATTGAAGGTTTCGTGCATTTGTGAGTTTTCCACGTTTGTATCCGTATTTGAAGGCCCATTTTCGGGATATTCATTTTGAATATTCCTAGATTCAGTTGGCGTATTGGTCAAATTGTTTACCTTTTGAGTAAGGGTGGACACATTCTTTTGCAAAGCTCGAACGGTCGATGACAATTTGGATACTAATCCAATTAGTACCCGATTATTACTACCGGCGTTTAAATCCCGCTGATCCCCTATTTCTCCGGTTTCATTGGTGAAGGGGATATCAGGTACAGGTAGTGTTTCGCTGTCTTGAGTTTGTCTTATTGACTGTGGCAGGAGGTTAAGCAATGTTGCCTTTTTTGCCGTCGATGGAAATGACACTCCTCGTTTGGTGAGTTCGCCTTTCAAAGATGCAACTGTGTAGCTTCGTGTGTCTGCATCATACGGAGCAGAACGATTGTTTGCTGCGTTTACACTTTTCTTTGCTGGTGCCATATTGAAATAACCGTAAGTAGTAAAAGGAAAGTTATCCTAAACAGATCAAATAGGTTTTCGACAAGTAAAGTAAAAATATGTCCAATGCTAGCAAGTGCTAAAACATCAATGGTGACGCCATTAATAACACCATTACATGCTTTGGCGGTTTTGATACTTTCGTTTGCTAATAACGCAAGATATGCATTGCTGTTCTTTTTAGTATGTTAATCAAACTTCCGGGTTAATCTAAGCATGGAGAAATTATATTACATGTAATATATTTTCTCTAAGCTAAGAAAAATTATATAGTAATAAGGATGGAATGTAAGTGAACGTGACATGCTTGTCATGTTGATTTTATATGTTGTTTTATTTCAAAATAAAGTGGAATGAAAATGGTGGTTCTTTATTCACGGGTGTGCATATGATTCGTGTTTGTTTGTTCGTTCACTCGTCTAAAAATTAACACAATTATACTGCATGGCGAACGAAATACAAAAAAAACCGGTATTCAATCCAGTATAATTGTAAACTTATCGTCTTTACAAATTAAATATATTATTAATTAATTCTAATAAAACTGAGTTAAGGCTATTTTACAAGCATTATAATCATATTTACTGGGTTTTATGATTCAATTAAAGGAATTTTCAACATTCTCTCTCTAGAATTGTTATACTGAAATACATGCAGCATGCAGGCCTAATATGTACAGTATAAGTTTCGCATTATGTTTGTTATCAAATGTCTGTCTCCTCTTTAAAGAAATATATATGAATGACGTTGGCACCAGTATATCCTATTGCACCAATTGTTATGCCTATGATGTTTATTAGGAATCTCATTGTTTTTTGGGTTTTTTTAAATAAAAATTCCGCTCCTTTAGATTTTTTCTCCTTTTTATATATTTTTTTCCGGCTTCAAATTGATAAATGTTAATTTTCTTCTCAAGATTTTTGTTTGTCAATTGTTGTATGCCCATACATAGTCATGATGTGGCTATATGGTCATGATGTGATGTCATCATGAACATATTTAGGCATGTCACATGTTACTGTCAAATAAAATTTGATAATCTGCACAGGGCTTAATGCTCTTTATCTAGATTTTTTAACCTGATGTAATATTAAATTATTATACAGCATAACATATGCCTAGGCGTTAATAATATACGGGAACATTGTAGTTAGTCTGTCTCTTATACACATCTTCTGTGATTTGTTCTGCATATTATTATTTGGCCTGTTCCTGGAATTTGGTACTTTCAGTAGATGTCGACGGTTTCTACGGTATTCATAGCCATCCTCTGACGTTTTCACAAAATAAGATCTAGGTTCTTTGGCTAATTTAACTACTACCGCTGACCTGTCATAACCTTTCTTTGTCTGCATACGAACCGTGTCACCAGGTGATAGTGTTGGAAGTCGTTTACTTGATTTATCCACACAATTTTTCTGTGACTGCCTCAACTCTCTAAGACGACGTTGAACCAATATAGGATCTAGCACTTTAGGCCTGTCTCTTATACACATCTACTGTATTTAATATGTTGCCTAATGTATATAAATTTGTTTATACTTATATAGGCCGACAGGCCCATTAAACAAAATGCTATTTCATTCGTTTACACACCCTGAGAGAAGCCAATATAAAAGTAGTTTCACCTTGCACTGTGTGGTACTGTTGCGGAACTGGTACCAACAATTGGGGATTAAATAATTTTATTCTATTATTCAGAAAGAATATTGATCAGTCGTTCGATCGGCTTCTTGAGAAAGGGAATTGATTTGAAGCATTCACGCGTTAAAAGTACTATTCTCCGTCATGCACCACGTTATCAGTGCGGTGTACAATTTCACGTAAAAACCGCCTTTTCGATACACAGTGAGAAAGGGCTGTTTATACAAATGGTATCTTGGCCCTGATGTTTTTTGTTCCGCTTCGCTAACTCAGGAGTATTGCGGTAGAATATCAAGTTAATGTAATAAGATCTCCTAGTATGCATTGCTTCTTCAACCACCTTGTTACAGATATAAACGTGTCTAACTTATTTCTTGATCAAAACTGTTTTTATTCATAACAGTTTTTTTCTTAACAGTATTTGTAAGTATCCGTTATAGTTGTATATAAGTTCTAAGTGATATGAATATCAGCAAAAGGAAAACTTTAGTCTGTCTTATTGGACATTCGTTTATTGCCAGATTGGAACACTATGTCAACACTTCGTCATTTTTCGATAATTCGTTTAAGTAGGGACGATTTCAATTGTTCGTTCCGGACAAAAGGTGGTTTAAATTTTCCAAAAACTTCCAAAATTGTTATACAAATTCGAGCAAGTACCGGACATTTGTGTGATACAGCTTGGGGAGAACGATATAGGAAATATCCGACCGGAAAAAATTGTTCGCTTTCTCTTTTGTCCGTGGCAAAGTACTTTGAAGGGGTTGGGGTACTGCGCGTTATTATTTGTCAACTACTGCGCCGGAACCCTGATTTTGTAAATAAGGCACTATTAAACATGTCTTGTTCAACACATGAGGCAACTTTATTCATTACAATCCCAGCGCCATGTCTTCTGGCTCGAGCGCCCTCTATATATTCTAGTATACATTTACATCCTCCCCTTCATAATTGAAATAGTACGTTTGGGGTTTTTATAAATTATTAATACTTATATTATTTTGACTCTATAGTAGAACTTTTCCTTTCTGTTATTGTGATTATCTTTACATAACTTATAGTCTTGATGATTATATTTATGGAGTATCTCATAGGTATTTAGGCGACTTTAAACATGAATAACTTCAACATAACTAAACAATTCAATAATAACTCAAACTTCAAATATTTCCATTAACTGGTTATCCAACAATCATTAAGCACTTGAACTTACTTCTTTTTGTTGTATCATTTGAATTATTAAATTTGGATTATCAATTACTGTACCATAATTGTGTCAATTGAGTCAGTTATTTCCAAAATGTTACTGATTAAGAGCAATGTCTTTGTATTGTATAATCACTGATTAAGTCTTTTGATTCACAACAGGTCACTGCTTAATAACAGTCTCTGTATCGTCGTGGTGGCACAACTGCTCTACCTCCTCTTGTTCGTGTCTGGACTGTGGTATCTGCTGAATGTGTATGTTGTATTTTTCTTTCTGTGTTACCAAACCTTGTATCTGTTAACTATATTGGTTTTGATGTCTGTGATTTGTTCTGCATATTTGGCCTGTTCCTGGAATTTGGTACTTTCAGTAGATGTCGACGGTTTCTACGGTATTCATAGCCATCCTCTGACGTTTTCACAAAATAAGATCTAGGTTCTTTGGCTAATTTAACTACTACCGCTGACCTGTCATACCCTTTCTTTGTCTGCATACGAACCGTGTCACCAGGTGATAGTGTTGGAAGTCGTTTACTTGATTTATCCACACAATTTTTCTGTGACTGCCTCAACTCTCTAAGACGACGTTGAACCAATATAGGATCTAGCACTTTAGGCTTGAGAAGTGCTTCTGTTGTAGGTATTGCATTTTTGGTGCGACAAGAAAGGTTTCTCTGTGCTTGAGATCCAAGTACTGTATCTCTTGGAATATTTCTCCAATTTAGCAAATTATGATGGAAATATGAACCATCTCTAAATGATTTCTCCAACAGCCTCTTTGCTGACTGTACAGCTTTCTCAGCAAGTCCATTACTGCTATGAAAATATGGGCTGCTTGTTGTATGATTGAATCCCCAATTCCGGGTAAACTCTCTGAACTCTGCTGATCGCCCAAGGTCTGCTTGGTACTGGGTATGGCATTAGAGGTTCTCTTTGTTGATGATTCTTGAGACTTTGACAAGTGCTGCAAATGTCAATCATTTTTTCAATTTGGTTATTCATACCTAACCAAAACAAGACATCTCTTGCCCTACGTTTTGTAGGTTCAACTCCCAAATGTCCTGCATGCGCTTGTCTGGCATATTGCTGTTGTAGTTTTGCGGGCACTACAAGTTTTTGTCCCTTTAGGATAAGTCCGTCATCCACTATCAACTCATCACGAAATGGATAATATGGTCGAATATCCACTTCTATATTTCCTACATGGTTATCCCATCCATTGAGAATGATTCTCCGCAACTTGTTCAGGACTTTATCTTCATCTGTTGCTCTTTTGATTTCTTCCAGTCTAGCACTTGATATTGGAAAAACTGATAACACATTATAGTCAATATCCTCGTCACCTTCATCTTTCATATCTTTAGATGGAAGATATGCTCGAGATAATGTATCTGCAACATATAACTCCTTTCCTCTCTTGTATGTCAGAATGTACTGATATTTCTGTATTCTCAGTAAGAACCGCTGGAGCCTTGCTGGTGCTGCTGATAATGGTTTCTTTACTATTGAGATTAGCGGTTGATGATCCGTTTCAATTGTTATTTTCTTTCCATATATATAGTCATGGAATTTAGTACATCCGAAAACAACTACCAGCAACTCCTTCTCTATTTAAGCGTAGTTTATTTCAGCTTCAGTTAATGCACGAGAAACAAAAAGCCACCGGTTTGCCTTCTTGTAAGCATGCTACTCCAAGTCCACTCTTTAATGCATCACATGACAACGTAACTTCTTTTTCCACATCTAATATTCTAATGTTGTTGCAGTTGTTATGCTGTTCTTTATTTCTTCAAATGCAGTCTGTTGTTGTTTGTACCAATGCCATTCATGATTTTTCCTCAACAAATCATTGAGAGGTTTTGCTTTCCCACTCAAGTTTGGGACAAACTTTGTCAGGTACTTCACCATCCCCAAAAATCTAAGCAGGTCACTTGTATTGGCTGGTGTCTGCATTTCAGTGATTGCCTTCACTTTTGCAGGGTCTGGTTGCAATCCACCATTTGATAGTATGTGTCCTGAGTAAACAACACTTGATCTCTTATACTGCACTTTGTGTAATGCTAGTTTCAGGTTTATCTCTCTAATTCTTTCAAGAACTTTTTAAAGATTTGCATCGTGCAATCCCTCTGTACTACCAGCTACTAGGATATCATCCATGATTACTTCACAAGGTGCTTGTGAAATCAAATGCTCGATAGCTTGTTGATAAACCTCGGGAGCTGAGCTTATTCCCATCGGCATACGCAAATATCTGTACCTGCCAAACGGTGTTCCGAAAGTGGTAAGGTAAGATGATTCATCATCCAACTGGATATGATAAAAAGCACTCTTGGCATCCAATACTGTAAAATATCTTGCCTCAGGCATATTCTGTACAATTTGTTCAATTGTACGCATTGGGTAATGTGGTCGCTTTATCGCAGTGTTTAGGTCTCCAGGATCCAAACATATTCTCAGTTCTCCGGTACTCTTCTTTGTAGTAATAACCATAGCTGAGACCCAATCTGTTGGCTCAGTGACCGGAGCAATTATTTCTTCTGATACCATTTCATCTAACTTTGATCTAAGTTTTTCTTTGATTGCTACTGGTACCGTTCTTACTGGTCTGACTACAGGTTGTATTTCCGGATCAATTGTTATTTTATATTTTACTGGCAATTTGCCAATCTTGTCGTCAATAAGTCATCATATTCTTTCAGGATACCATCAGGCACTTTTTCAGTAGATACTAGTTCAAATACCTCTGTGCTGAATGAAATCAAGTCTAAACGCAGACTATCTTTCAAGCCCATTAACGTCGATACTTCCTTGTCTACAACTTGGAATGCCATATCAAATTTCCTATCTGACTGCTCACAAATTAATGTTGCACTTCCCAAAGATCTAATAGCTTGGCCTCCAAATCCAACAAGCTTAACTTGTTTTGATGAATCAAGGCATTCTTCTTTATTCAGGTATTACAATGTTGTTTTGCTCATCACATTGCACTTAGCACCTGTGTCAACTTTTAATCTTAATTTTTTCTCATCAATCATCATATCAGTGTGGATGTCTTCTTTCCCTTCTGTATGTACCGATTCAATGTAGAATGTTTCTAATTCTTCCTCCACCTTGTCAATTTCATTCACCGATTTTGACCATGGACGATGTACACCAGGAGTCAGACAGACTGATGCAAAATGATTCCACTTATTACATTTATTACATTGTTTCCCATATGCTGGACATGTGTTGCCAACACCTTTATGTTTGTAACCACACTTCTTACACTTTTGATCAGTTTCTTGCTTTTTAGCCATGTACGCATTTGGTTTTCTATTGACTGATTTTTGTGGCCTTGTTTATAATTTCCTTTTTTGAAGTTTGGTTTTCTTGCTACATAATCTATTGTTTCTTCCTTTTCTGGCTTAATTATCTTAGCATCAACCTCAGACAGCTCATGAATTTGACAAATCTGTATTGCCTTGGCCAGTGTTAATTCACTTTCTCTTAACATTATTTTGCGTACATTTTCTTTCCTGATTCCTATTACTAGCCTGTCTCTGAGTAATTGATCTTCTAAATCTCGATACTCACAAAGTTTTACCTTGTTTCTGAGATCTGACAAGAATGTCTGGAACGGCTCTCCCTCTAGTTGTACCCTTGAATTAAATCTGTATCTTTCCAGAATAACGTTTGTGCGAGGATTACACAACTCTCTAAATTTCCGCTTCAAGCATTCTGGGTCGTTTCGTGATTCTGCTGGGAGCTCACCTTGTCCATCAGGGTTTGGTCTCACAGCTAGGTATGAGAATGATCGTTCCCGTTCAATAGCCTCTGATCCTGCTAAATTAAGAAGCACTGCTGCCTTAGTTTGCTTGCTTTTATTATTATATGCTGCTTCAACAAATATATCATATTCTCTCTCGAAGACACGCCAATTTCCGGCTACATTCCCGTCAAACCGCAACGGTGCGGGCTTTCGCAATCCAGCGTCGGTCATCTTGCATGCGACGTTCGGCCTAGATTTGTAATGTTTATTACTCGTCAAATATTTATGTTTATGAACTCAGGTATGTTCCTTTACGTTACCTGGCTCTTCCTCTATCATCGACAGCTGAAGACTACTTCTGACACCATGTAAATAAGGCACTATTAAACATGTCTTGTTCAACACATGAGGCAACTTTATTCATTACAGTCTCGAAGAAAATAAAATTAATGTTTGGCCAGACCATGGGTTTTGGGCAACTTTAAACTTTTTGCAAAAGGATGGCGTTCATATAAACGCACACCACTAACACAAGTTCTGGAGGAGCATTAGGAACGCAATCCTGTGTAACTGCAATATAAGGCCAGTGTTATAACTTATGTTAACAATTTTCCTTTAATAATTTTTGTTGTTTGTAAGTCTAAGTTACATGAATTTTCTCCTTTGTACACAAGGTTAAAATATGCGCTTTATGAAGAGTATTTCATTTAGGTACAAATTTATCACCTTTTCTGCCATGACTCACTGTGATTGATAGGGCACTACGCCTTGCCAGTACTTTTATCTGACAACTTGCATGCAGGGAGGCCCGGGATTATAAATTATGTGGCTAGACGCAGGGTTCCCGGAACGCCGCCCTCAGCGGCGAGTGCGAAGCACAACTCAGACTCAGAAGTGGAACGTGAAATTTGGATATGGTTTTGTAGTCAGATTTGCGAGAAAAACTTCATCTACCCGTATTTCTCGACTGAGACGTCAGTAGGAGCTGTAATTTGTATGACAAGGAGATTAAGCAACCCTTCATTCATATTAAGGGAATTTACGCCCAGAAACTTTGTAGTTATTAATATTTTGGTTATGATAGAAAATATTCATTTTTTGGTGACGTCACACTCACGTTAGTTAGCATGCATACGTCATAAGGTAGATACGTCACCTTTTCCTGGTAAGGCAAACTTTCCCGGCGTGCTTTTTTTATGGATAAACAAACACCACTTCTTTGCACATGGATGCCTTGCCCAAGCCAGGGCTACAAGAGCCGCATTGTTAGACGCATTGTATAATACTTAAATAAGGTACGGTACCCTCTGCAAATGAATTATTCTTAGTTTTTTTTTTTCTTATTTTAATTTATTTCTTCCGAAAGTGTACTTTCTATCACATATAATTCCACTGTCTTAGTTAGCCCTTGTCTTATGCCTCATCGTCCCCCGCTACACAGTATCAGGAGCCCCTCCCCCATACAGTACAGACGTCTGCTAGGTAACAACGTGATTGCACCTTCCTTCCCAGGTGTTCATGTAACATTGACATAATTGTTAGCTAACCAGTTGTGTGTATTTCTTTGTGA
>NW_022741166.1:1440001-1443196 GCF_011630105.1 Anneissia japonica
AAAATAATAAAAATAAATTAAACAATATTTGTCAACAAATCATCAATAAGCATAGGGATGCTTAACATTCAATACTCAATCCAGAGTCGCATAGCAAAAATTGGTTATAAGCCAACAACGATAAATTTCTTGCATACAAAAGTATACCCTCTTAACCCAATTCCCGGTTACATCGCATGGTATACATCTCATGATTTGAAACATATCAAATCTGACCTCAACTCACATCATCTTCGATAAAACATCAGGATAAAATCATTAATTTCTGATAAATTAACATATCAACTACATGCACTTTGAACTCTATCAATCTTCAATGAATTACACTGTTCAATGTATAATCATAATCATCTCAATTACGTTAATCTTAAATCTCAGCATAATCGCATAAAAGTTTAAATATAAAAATAAAATTAATAAGACAATAACAAGATGTACCTGCAATGCCTCGTATGGTAACGTGGTTACAAATTGCAATACAATCACAATTAACTGTTTCTCTTTTGTCTCAACGACCTGACAAACAAATAATAATCATGACAAACTTATAATGTGTTCAATCTCTTGGTTATCAAATTTACTACAATTAAAGTACTTAATTACAATGAAGCAATACAATATCATAATCAAAATATCATAAATAAAGTCTTGAAACATAATGAATTCGAATAGTAGTAATCGTATTTTAACTAAACCATAATCGTTTACGAAATATTAATCGTCAATCGTAGGCGTCGCCATCTTTATTTACATCGAGCGCCCTCTAGCGTCAAACAAACAAATCCTCTACAAAAACGAAAGCATGGCCAGCATGCACAGATTGTTTATCTGTCAAACGCTAATCCGTAAACTGACACCGAATCGGAACGTTAATGAGTTAAACATATTCTAGCTTTAGCAAAGAACTACAGTATAGCATCAAGAATAACTTATGTAAGTTAAAAATATCGTCATGATATGAACAATTAATGTAGGCCTATTACACTAATTTTAACATTGACAGAAAAGGCAGCACAGCATGATTATTTAACAGCCTACATTGCTTCTTATACGATTCGCATCAATGAAACAGGAGTTCTAGGCTTAGGCCTATGGACAAGACATCGCATATCGTAGAAACTTAAAACAATAGGCCCAGTAAGAATCATACAAATTTACTCTAAACATGGTAAATATCTTTCTTAACCTAATACTATAAAAATACACAACATACCATAGTCTGTCATCTACACAGATCTACGTGAGTATGATCGCAAGCCTGCCTCTCAACCAAGACTCCAAAGACAGAATCTCGGCACGTCTTATCCCATTCAATGCCGCCGATCAACTGCTTTGTTTTAGGCAAACCGCGCGTGAACCGCATGTTCACAGCGCTCATCGTACAGCAGTACAGTATTAAAACAAAACTATCGCAAAATTATACTATTCAAGCTCAGTTCGACAGCCTCGTCGCCAATGTTGTGTGTTGCTATCCTATTCAAACAAACACAATTAAATGACACAGTTGTTGGGAATTAATATATATGTTGTCTTTAATATTGTTTATTTTTATACGAACTTTTTTTTTTAGCGTAGTGATTTAATTCACTTTGATTTATACTGATTTGGCGTAGTTATAATTTTGTTTGAGCGCCCATGTGATTGAGATCACTGGAGTCGCTGTGTACGATCCACATGACGTCCATGCTTCGGCTGAACAGTGGAAGAAATGGCTTCGCAGTTTCGAGTTATATGCTACCGGTAAAGGAGTAGTAAACAAAAAGCAAAAGAAAGCTTTATTATTACATTGTGCTGGATTAGCTGTACAGGACATATATGATTGTGTAACAGAGGAGAATGGAACAGATGAGTATGATGTTGTTGTGAAAACATTAAATAAACAATTTGTAATGAAAACCAATGTACCGTATGAGCGTTATTGTTTTAGAAAATTAACTCAAAATGACGATGAAACTATTAACCAGTTTATTAACAGATTGAGACAGCAGGCTGGACGATGTGATTTTGATGCTGATCAGATTGATGAATTAATTAGAGACCATGTGATCGAGAAATGCAAATCGAATAAACTGAGAATAAAATTACTGGAAAAGGGGAACACTTTGAAATTAGCAAATTTAAAAACAATAGCTAGCACATTCGAAATGAGTGAACAACAAGCAAAGGAAATGTCGGAAGGAGTTGGAGTGGAAACACCAAGTATAAATGCAGTGAGAAATGAGAGATTTTCAAGGTCAAGTATGAATAGCAGAAGCAAGAGCCAGGCTGGAAATTCGAATGGTAACAGATTAAGTAGGCCAAAGGTCAGTGATAGTTATCAAGGTACATTTAAGTGTTTTCGCTGCGGGAAAGAAGGACATTTTGCTAGGGATAAATGTTGTCCTGCGAGAGGCAAGCAATGTACTAAATGTAAATTACCTGGACATTTTGCTGTTTGTTGCAAAACTATAGTAGGTAGAGACAGAAAGGTAAAGAGACGTGGTGGTGGTGGTATTCGTAATGTTCAAAGTGAAAATGAAGATGATTATGCTTTTGGTATACGTGATGATATTATGCATATAAATTCTAAAGCCACAAAGGTAAATGTTTGTTTGGATGTACATAAGGTAGAAATGATTATTGATAGTGGTGCTACAGCAAATATCATAGATGAAGATTTATGGCAACAGTTAAAATGTAAGCAAATTAAATGTAAATCTGAGTTGACAAACAGAAAGTTATATGCATATGGGTCAACAAAACCGTTAGAAATATTAGGGAAATTTACCACAAATTTTTCGATTTTTAAAGATACAAGTAACAATAGTTCTCCCAAAATAACAGCAGAAGCAGAAGATGTGCTGAAAGGGAAAGGTCCTGCTTTGTTGGGATATGATACGGCAATGAAGCTTGGAGTGCTAAATATCGGCATCCCACAAGGAATAAATAGTGTACAAAATAAGTATACACAGGTGTTTACAGGTATTGGTAAATTAAAAGATTACAAGTTACATTTATTTATTGATGAACAGGTAACGCCAGTTGCTCAGAATATGTATAGAGTACCCTTTAGTCTTAGAGATAAAGCGAGTGACAAATTAGACGAGTTGGAATCTCTTGACATAATCGAAAATGTAGATGAACCGAGTGATTGGGTAAGTCCCGTCATAGTAGTTCCAAAACCAAATGGTGATATACGCCTTTGCGTAGATATGA
>NW_022741166.1:1443216-1444912 GCF_011630105.1 Anneissia japonica
TAAGAGGGAGAGACATCCAATCCCCACAGTTGATGAAGTGCTGTATGAGATGAATGAAAGTACAGTGTTCTCGAAATTAGATATGAATTATGGCTATCATCAAATTGAATTAGATGAGCAATCACGAAGCATCACAACATTCATAACAAGTAAAGGTCTTTATCATTTCAAAAGGTTGATGTTTGGGATAAATGCTGCTCCAGAAAAGTACCAAAGAGTGATTAGTGAGTGGGTGTGAAGGTGTAGCCAACATATCAGATGACATTGTTGTACATCGAAGAACACAGGCTGAACATGATGAGAGACTTAGTGTAGTGCTTGAGAAATTCAAAGAGAAAAAATTGACTCTCAACAAGGACAAGTGTCAATTTTCTGTACCACAGATTACATTCATGGGTCACACTTTGTCAGCAAGAGGAATTAAGCCTACAAGTGGGAGAGTCAGAGCATTAGCAGAATCAAAAAGACCAACAACAACTGCAGAAATAAAAAGCTTCTTAGGCCTAGTAAACTTCTCAGCGCGATACATTCCAAATTTAGCTACAGTTGCAGAACCCTTAAGACGATTAGTGCGAAAAGATTCTAAATTCCATTGGGGAGCTGAACAAGAAAATAGCTATGTAAAACTTACAGAATGCTTAACTAATGGAACATGTTTAGGCTATTTCAGGTTGGATGCAGAAAGTACTCAATTGGTGACAGACGCAAGCAATGTAGGCATTGGTGGAGTTTTACTTCAGAAACATGATGGTGAAACCAGAGTTATAAGTTATGCCAGCCGGACCCTATCCGATGCTGAAAAGAAATATTCAACAACGGAAAAAGAGGCATTAGCAGTGGTGTGGGCTATGGAGAGGTTTCATGTTTATTTATATGGACTTGATTTTGACCTAATTACCGACCATAAACCACTAGAACGCCTGTATGGACCAAAGTCCAGACCAAATTCACGGATTGAAAGGTGGGTGATGAGACTTATGTCTTATTCTTATACAGTAAAGTATGTACCTGGCAAAAATAACATTGCTGATATTTTATCGAGACTACCAATAGAAACTGATGACCAACAAAATAATGACAGTGATGATACAGAGATGTATATTCGATTGGTCGCATCAAATGCAACGCCATGTGCGCTATCATCACGTGAGGTTGAAGAGGCATCCAAAGATGATCCAGAATTGAGCAAGGTGAGAGATAGTGTAAAGACAAACAAATTGGATAAGGACTTGATTCAGTATACTGCCATACAACAGGAACTTGCATGTCTTGGGTATTTATTTCTTCGAAACACAAGGATTTTTATTCCATCAAAATATAGATTGCAGTGCATTGAATTAGCACATCAAGGTCATTTAGGAATAGTGAAGACCAAACAAAGGCTCAGAACCAAGGTTTGGTGGCCTGGAATGGCGAAAGATGTAGAAAACTATGTTAAAACATGTCATGGGTGTCAGATAACAAGTTCGATGCCAGCACCAGAACCATTGAAACCAACACAACTACCATCAGGACCATGGCAAGACATTTCAGTTGACCTGCTGGGACAATTTCCATCGAATGAAAATGTACTAGTTGTGGTAGATTATTATAGCCGTTATTATGAAATTAACATAATGAAGAAGATTACAAGCGAGAAAATCATAGACGCCCTAGAGAATATATTTCTTCAACATGGCTTACCACAATCAATTAC
>NW_022741166.1:1444919-1463738 GCF_011630105.1 Anneissia japonica
ATGAGTTTGAGACCTATCTGAAAGAGAATGGAATCAAACATAGACGCGTCACACCATTACATCCTGCTGCAAATGGAGAGGTGGAGCGACAGAACAGATCTATAATGAAACGAATTCGCATTGCGCAAGCTGAAAGAAAAGACTGGAAGAAAGAATTACGTGTGTATTTATTTGCATACCGTACAACCCCACACAGTATTACTGGACAGACCCCAGCGGAAATGATGTGGAATAGAAAATTGCGAACAAAATTACCAGAATTGGAGGATAATACTGTACATGATGAAGATGTTTCAGATCGCGACGCTGTATAAAAAAAAAACAAATTATACATTGATGAGAAAAGACGTGCGAAAGCGAGAGAGATGTGTGAAGGAGATAAGGTTTTAGTTAAAAAGACACAGGGAGACAAAATGAGTACACCATATCACACAGAACCATTCAAAGTAATAGAGAAACGGGGAAATAGTGTAGTGTTTGAGTCACCACAAGGTATAAGATATAAAAGAAATTCGACACATGTTCAATCTTACAATGAAAGAGTAAACGAAGAAAATGGTAACAAAATACCAAATAATAATCTGAAACAAATAGATAATGATGAAATTATTTGTGATAACAGTAAGACAGATACATTTGAACAACATAAGCAAATTGACACAGAGAAAGATGACAGTGTAACCAATTGTGAAAATATTTAAAATAGACCAGTAAGAAAGAGGAAAAAACCCAAAAGGTTTGATGATTGTTAAGGATTAAGAAGTCACAGTTCATATTGATGAGTTGTTTTTAGTTTTACTAGAATTTGAGAATTCTCTTGAAATGTTGAAAACTGTTATTGTTGTTATACAGTGTTATTTATTGATACTAAAATATTTTAAAATGATAAGGAATGATAGAAAATTAAAAAATAATGATATGTGATATGTGAGTCACAGTTCATATTGATGAGTTGTTTTTAGTTTTACTAGAATTTGAGAATTCTCTTGAAATGTTGAAAACTGTTATTGTTGTTATACAGTGTTATTTATTGATACTAAAATATTTTAAAATGATAAGGAATGATAGAAAATTAAAAAATAATGATATGTGATTTAAAAAAAAAAAGCAAAGATATAATCATTGTAAAATTGTAATATTACGATGATGTTTATTATTGTTAAAGTTACAAAAAACAAAAAAAACAAAAAAAAAACTGACAGTGTTTTAGGCAGTGAGGAAAAAACAAATACAGTAATCTTCAGTATCATAACAAATGAAACCTATTCAAAGCATGTAATTCCACCAGCTTATATTAAGAAATTATTATTGTATACAATATATTTATAAGGATTCAATTGGGTGATTTTAATGCTAAAGAAGGGGGAAGATGTAGTGTCTGGATTACAAGACTAGCATACCTCGTGTGTTGTTCGGACATGTTGTTAAATCGGGACTGGTGGATGAATAAACAACGAATGGCTATTGTAGAGCTGGAATATTGTTTATTGTGTCATTTAATTGTGTTTGTTTGAATACGATAGCAACACACAACAGCTAGTACCCCCTTTTATAAAGTGTAGATAGGTACAGTAATACCAAAGGCTGAGAAAGAAGATAAACTACAGGCCTAAAGCAGGCTGAGTTAAGTCCTACCTACCATAGGCACTCCCTAAACTAGGTCCCTAGGTCCTAGGCTGACACCAACAGTCACGCTTCACATGACGTTGGTTGAAATTTTGAAAAAAGGGGAAAACAATTGAAGCATGAAATAAAAAATAGAGTGCATAAGAGAAATATTATTACTAAATAATAATAAATAAAATATACCATTCCGGCGTTATTGAACTTGGCCAAACTATCATTGGAATGTAATTAATGTTAAATAATAATAATAATAATAATAATAATCATAATCATTTCAGCATTAATTACCTTGGCCTAAGCCTTGTAATCAAGAACCTATTTACTAGGCATATTGATAACTAGCCCAAGGGAATATCTTTTGTGTTATTTCCCCTTAACGTCGTTTTTTTATTTGTTCTCTAATTTATCCATTGTCTAAGTTCCCCTTAAGGTAGGTTTTAAGTAACATAATAATTAATAATAATAATAATTAATAATAATGATAATTAATAATAATTAATAATAATAATAATAATAATAATAATAATAATAATAATAATAATAATAATAATAATAAATAATAATAAAAATAAATAATCCTTTCGGCATTAATTAACTTGGTCTAGCCTTGTAATCAACAACAACCTGCAGATACTATTTACTATATAACTAGGCTTAGGCCTCATTTTACACATTCATTGGTGCTCTGCCATTTTGGCAGGTCTTTGGCATCCAGTATTTTAGAGCTGCCTATTCTCGGCTCTTCTCTTAATTTGAAAATAACTGTCACCCTGTTTCATTTGAGAAACGCGCTATCCTTACTCTTTGTGCTTTCCCCTGAAAGCGTATATTTTTAGTAGTCAGTAGGCCTAAGTAATTATGCAAAACCCAGATCTAACTAAAAAAATAAATAAAATTGTCACAGTATGTAACTCAAGTTCAAATAACACTTTTCATTACTCGTGCAGCTCAATCAAATATTATGTCATTTTAAACGACCCATTAGTATTAGCATGGTAACATCTATGTATTTTTTGAAAAAAAATCCCCCAAAAAAAAATAAATAAAAAATCCACTTAATTATCTGGCGGCCGCCACATATTATATGGCGGCCGCCACTTATTTATCTGGCAGCCGCCACTTATTTATTGGTACCCAGGTTGCGGTACAGCATTATCTCGATGTAGAACGGGCCATTAAAGCGCATGATCGTAATAGGCCTAGCTAGTAATTTTAGCTACAGCTTGTCATAGCTTATAATAGCAGTCATATAGCCATTATATGACGGCCGCCACTTAATTATCTGGTGGCCGCCAGTTAACTGATTTGAAATTTTTATTCACTGTTGACACTAACGGGCTTCCGTATTAAAGAACGCAGTACTGTACATTCTTCGGGAAAGAGTAGGGAATTGTCTCCTGTGCACTGCCCAATTCGACACCAGAAGAGCCCACTGAGATAGTCACACGAAATAATCCAATGCAATATTTTATGTGAAAATATTCTTTATTTTATTTAAAGGGGGATCAGGTAAGCTTGACATCTGGGGGTGATGAGAATCCGAACCGTGGTAATTGGTCCAATAAGTGTGACTTCATCTTGTCTTGTCTTGGTTATGCTGTCGGTCTTGGAAATGTCTGGAGGTTTCCGTACTTGGCTTATTCCAACGGTGGTGGTAAGTGCGAATACAACCTTTTTCAGCTATTGTTTCCAAGTTTAATACCAATATCCGTAGATAGCGCTCTCATGCGTGACCTACTAGCTGTCAGCTTCTAATATCGCACTTATTCGAGAAGGCCGCAGTACAAACTTCATTATAATATAACTCTAGGCATATATAAATAATTTACAGTAACTTTGCGTATAATTTATGTACAAAATGATCTACAGGCAGTAGGCCTATCACACCGAATAATGTGTGGAGAACTCACAATGTGTTATTCATAACTGACGTCAGGTCACCACGATCAGAGTGCTCATTTATAAAACTAATGCCTTTTTATATTTTATTCAATTTGTTTATTTATTCTCTACAATATGTTACGAATTTAATCGTTTCTTTTAAGCAAATAATAGCTATATATTTTCAAGAGGAATGAATATACTGATTTATCGAAACAAGAATCTCTACCTGCGACTTCGGAATTTTATAGTCTTTTTATAATTAGGCCTAGGCCTAAAGTTAAAATAAACGAGTTTGACTTTTAAGGTAAATATCATCATTCACTAATTATTGTTACCAGGTGCTTTTCTTGTACCCTACGCCATTATGTTATTTTTCGCCGGAATGCCGATCTTCTTCTTTGAAGTATGCCTTGGTCAATACAGTAGTCAAGGTCCAATCTCAGTCTGGAGAGCATCGCCTATGTTTAGAGGTATGTCTTTTTTAAAACAAATATCTATTATTGTTTATTGTTACATAGTAACATATAATATAATTCAAGATATTATTTATTTATAGGACAAAATTCGTTGAGAGCCATGCTACACGATGTATTGCGTCCTTTATTCGAATACTGTGTTTACCTTTCTTTGATGATTTATATATACAGTAATTTAACAGTGTCAACGGCTATCTTGATTTATGTTATATGCTACTATTTGTTTCCAGCCGTACCTATTCTGTAATAGCGTGTATATCGCAAGTTAGAATCCCGTCAGAGGCATTTTTATTACAAAATTTATTTATTTATAGGACAACATTCGTTGATGTATTATCATGTCCTTTATTTGAACACTGTGTTTACCTTTCTTTGATCATTTATATATAATTTAACAATGTTAACGGCTATCTTGATTCTGTCTCTTATACACATCTAGATGTGTATAAGAGACAGGGCTACTACAGGTATCGGGTTTGGGATGGTGATCGTGTCAGCATTCGTCGCGATCTACTACAACGTTATCATTACTTACGCCATATACTACATGTTCGCCTCGTTCACGAAAGATCTGCCATGGGAGCGTTGCAACCACGACTTCAATACGGAAAATTGCACTCTGAAATATGCCGAGTGCTTGGCTCAGGAAGGCAAAATCATGTTGACAACAACATGTCAAAATATCACTGATCTGGGTAAAACAGATGATGAACTCCTTAAACTGAATATCTTTAAAGAAAATGATATATGGAACACATCGCAGTATGTTGACTCTTATGCAGAATACAGGAAAAGGCCAACCGAAGAATATTGGAAGTAAGTAATAGATGAGGGACCCTAAGAAAGAAGCTAATATTTTCGTTGGAAAACATGGATTTAATGCTTCATAAAAGCATTTTTTACAGTCTAAATATGCTATTTGCCCTGTCTAGAGGCTTGGACCTCTCGCCCGAGATACGTTGGACCTCTGATGGGGACCTTAATCTTGGCCCCTCGTGGAGTAATTTCTGGCACCGTCACTGGGGTCGTGTAAGGAAGGTTCACACAGGTGCTTAGTTCAGAAGCCTACCTTGAATTTCATTGTATACATTAGATATCTCTTTAGTTGAACTTGCCTAAGTCGAATCCATAATGTCATTGAAATATTGTTCGACTTCATAAAATTCGACTTACAGATTGTTAATGGAAAACACAATAACTTGGCATGTAAAATAAGATCGAATTAGAAATTATTCGACTTAAGGCACAGTCAACTTAGGCAAGTTTAACTGATTCGAATCTGCTCTCGCTATCATGGCGAGAGTGTAATATCGCTAGAGTACTGGATCCCAGACCTAACCTAGATACTTCTATATCTATATACATTTGCTAATAAATATTCAAATAATTATAAGAAAAAATAAAACCTTTTTCAATTGTTGATTGATCGATCGTTTCCACACCTAGACGTGGTGTATTGCAGGAATCTGAATCAATGAACGAGACTGGAGGAATCGTTTGGGAACTTGCTCTGTGTCTTCTTCTGGCCTGGATTCTTGTCTTCTTATGTCTTGCCAAAGGCGTCAAATCCTCTGGAAAGGTACGAATAATGAGAGTTTAAAAACCAATAGCTATTTCAGTGCCAACAATTGTGATTATTAATGTTGCTACAATAATATGCATTTATTGATAATATAATACCTATCATTATGCCTAATGATAGGTATTATGTCTGCTGCAAATAGAAGGACCATATTATTCTTGAGAGAGATAATCTAACCACATTGGGATTATAAAGCGATTCACGTCCTTAACTAAAAATAAACAACAAAAGAATGTAGTTATTTTTAATGATAAACAAGAATTTTTTTTGTAATGTATGCGTCTGTAAATATGTTTGAATTTCTCACTGTAATAGCATGATGGTTTTAACAATTTGCTATTAATCATTGTGTAGGTTGTGTATTTCACTGCTACGTTTCCGTATGCTGTATTGCTCGCCTTACTCATTCGGGTAACGCTGGACGGGGCTCAGGACGGTATCGACTTCTTTATCAAACCTGTTTGGGATGATATTACTACACCGCAGGTTAGTACATGTTCTAATCTAACACGTGATGCTCGTCCACCACAATTTTGCGTATGTTGTGGATCTCACCAGATATTGGATATGTGACCGCGTCATTTATTTAGACCATACTGACGGCTAAAAAAATTGAAGCACATTAATAACTACCATTCTCAAGGGACTACATTGGTTACATGTGTCATCTTTATTCCATTTAGAACCCTTTTTATTACATACAAAAATCTGCATGGCTTTGCGCCTCATCTACTTTTCTTAATATCAGATCTTCTAAAAAAAAATCCATATTCACAAATTTAAACTTCATACATAAGGCAAAACATCACTTTTATGTGCAGCTCCTGTTTGCAACCCAGGCTTTTAACATCAAGACCTAAACACCATGTATTTGGCGAATACCTCATTGCCATCTAGTTGTGTTGTAAGGTTACCGGAATCCCATTTTAAATTTGGAACGGAGTTAGGTTTCCTGGATGGGTGGAATAAAAACACTATAGGCCTACTGATATAAAACTTTTGTTTCACCCCTTAGGTGTGGCTTGATGCCGCTACACAGATCTTCTTTTCTCTCAGTGCTGCTTGGGGTGGACTGGTTACCCTCTCATCGTATAATCGCTTCCACAACAACGGTTACTTGTAAGTTTGAATAGCACATTGAAATACTAAATAAGTAAAGTAATAAACAAAGAGTACTGTATTGCTTGCATTCAAGTGATATTAAGGATAATGATTACATTATCATTTATACAATTTGTTAATTCTGCATTCTCAGTGACTCTGTCTTTGTATCACTTGCAAACTGTGCAACAAGCATCTTTGCTGGATTTGCCATCTTTTCCGTATTGGGACACGTGGCCCTTGAGCAGAACAAGCCAGTTCCAGAAGTAGTAGATTCTGGTAAGCTGTAATATATTTATATATAAATGACAGTTCCACTAGTTTACGTCATAATTCTGATAAGCCCGTAGTCACCCAAATATTAGGCACTCTTTATGCAACAGGACGGGTCGACTGTGGTTCTGTGCTCCTCAGAGCGTGAAGACCACAGTAAACACTTGGGCGCTTAAACCGAATTGTCGTTGTCGACGGCTCCCCGTCCTCTTGCGTAAAGTGCCTACTCTTCTTTTAGTTAGAGCTTACACATTAGTATTTTGTGCATAATTGAGCATACTCAATCTCCATTTTGGTTTTAATCTGGAGAAGCCAGTGGGGCTTTTAAATTGATGACGTAATTGCTAAAAGTCGATATAACATACAGTAATTCGATAATTATTAAACCCATGAGACACTCAATTTTGGTACACAAGTGATCCAAGATACACATTTTAACACAAAAAGTATTTGCCTGACGGCAAGATTGTGGTATTTATGATAAAATAACAATTTCTAAAAAATTTTTTTTTTTGTTTTTTTTTTTATCTTTATAGGATTTGGATTGGCGTTTATCGTATATCCAGAAGGTCTATCGCTGCTTCCAGGGTCTACGTTTTGGGCTATCATATTTTTCCTAATGTTGATCACCCTTGGTCTGGACAGCCAGGTAAAGTGAATCACGTGGCCTAATGTGTCTTTTTTGCATGTTAATTACTAGCCTACTTATAAATTAGTAAAAACGGTTTTGATCTATGTCTTACCGGTATTTGAATTGATAATGCATTCTGATAATTTTAATGAACAATCTATTTTATTTGAATGTTGGAGCAGTTAACTTAAACATTAGGTTTACATCTTTTAAACAAGATAACTTGATTTCTTTTTCATAGTTTGTGTCCATTGAGACGGTGGTAACTGCTATATGTGATGGATGCCCCAGCTACTTGAGGAAACGAAAGACACTCGTGACGCTCGTTGTGTGTATATTAGGCTACGTACTTGGTTTGGTGTGCGTAACCAGGTCGGGCGCTTACTGGGTTTCTCTCGTTGATTCTTACGCCCCAAGTATCGGTCTGATCGTGTTTGGGCTTCTGGAGCTCGTGGCTATCACATGGGTGTATGGAATCAAGCGATTTACAAATGACATCAGGTCGATGCTTGGCGACTCACTCTTGTACAAAGCCCCATTCTTCCTCTGGTGGCAATTGAACTGGACTGTTATCACTCCATCGTTGCTTCTCGTAAGTATCTCGGTTTTCAATGGCAAAATGACAGGTCAAACAACAATTCATTGAATTACATCGTATATATAGCATTACTGTGCAACAAAATTCTTTACAATTAGGCTACCATAAGTTAGATCATCAAATAAGCCTTGGCATAACATAGGCTAATTACTGTATTTTGAAAATTTATTAGAAAATGTAACATGAAGTTAGATTTAAAATAGAACTGCATTCTTCGGAGTTTTTATAAATTACCGGTAGGTCATATCTTTGAATATGAATAAAAAAGTATACGTTTATCGAGGTTTGATGCTAGGATGATGATTAAATGTACTATTCAATTCAGTGCTCTTCCCTGCACAACATATTTTTACTATTGGTTTTTAATTGTATAATACAATACTATATGGAAGAAAAATGCAATACTATTATTAAACTTTAATCATTTATTTATTGAACCCTAAACTTCAAATGCCAAACTAATTATGTTAATTGCTGTATGCTGTATGCCTAATAATTTAACAACCCACACAATGCTCATACTGTACCACATTTGAACAGAAATGACACTGAATACAGTACTTAACCCTGCATAAGGTTAATAATTTTATTTGAAACTTTGCATTGATTAATTCATATCTTAAAATTCACATTTCTATGCAACACTTTATATGCACTACTGCAGTGGATATGTGCGCTTTATAAATATTATTTTTATCATTATTGTTATTATTGTTATTATTATTATTATTATTTATTATTATTATTATTATTATTATTATTATTATTTATTAATATTATTTATTATTAATATTATTACAATTAGGCATCCAGTAACCTTTTCCTATAGATAGCCTAATAATTTTTTTTATTCAAAAAAACGTGCTATGTGGTTTTAGGTTTAGAACAGACCTCATAAACTCAAAATTCTATAATGTTTAAAATAACAACGATGATGTAACTTATAAAATGTCAAGGCGTTCTGAATTTTTTTACAATGAAGTAGTACAGTCAATAAAAATGCTGCATTCAAAAAACACAATTCTTTTAATAGACTTTACTGTCAAAAGAATCCTAGTAAATTATGGAGAGCTAGTTGTTGATGATTGTAAAAGAAAGGCGTTACATGCCAGTGTTAATCATGATAATCATTTCCATCGATGAACTTACAAAGCACTATGAATCCAAATTTGACGTTAACAAATGTAGAAGTGACAAGATCAAAGAAGCATCCGACATTGTATCTAACAAATGTAAAATGCTATCTGATAACTTTACGACCTTTCCAATAGAGATTTATAGTAAAAGTATATCAAAATTTGAATTTAGATAACTTATGACAACTGCAACACAAATCCTTATCGAGCATCGTAATTATCATTATCATCACCATAACGATATCATCATCATCATCATCATCATTACTGTATTAACATATGACCATCATTCTCATTTCATTACACATCTTTTCACGTTATGATGATGTGAAAACTAAATATAGGAGAGCCCGGGTTCGCAGCACTACATTTGCTTTTATTCTTTGCTTCTTCTTGTAATTGTGATGTTTGTGTTTTTGTATGAAATTTAACCCGAAATAAACCTAAAATCAATTTGAATTGAATTGACGATGATCCGATTTATATTTCAGTTTGTGTTGCTTTATAATTGGATGAACTGGAGCGAGCCAACATACAATGACGAGTTATACCCGCTTTGGGGACGTGTCATTGGCTGGGTAATCATTGGACTCACACTCATTTTTATTCCTTTGGTTATGATTTACGAATTTCTGAAAGCAAGTGGAAGCGTTGCTGACGTAAGTAAAATATTAAAATCCACACGCATCTATAGGCCTTATGGTCATGCGTGATACAAACACACCTCCATGCAGCAACCTTATGTTGCTATAGGATTATTTGCATAAACATTCTGTAATACATTGATATTAGGTAGATTTCGATTTGCGACCATAGTAATTTGGTAATATAATAATATAAGAGACGGTGAGAGATGAGTAATCCGTTCCAGGGTCACGGCTACTGTACTAGATACTTGATGCGAAAAACACTTTTTATTATCCATGTTTAATCTGTTCTGGTATTGATTGCTAAATTAAAATGGTTTGACAAGTCCATCAAAGACTGGGACGCACTACCTCAAAGTATTAAATGTAAACCGTCAATATATTCATTTAAGGTTACTGTAGAAATACATCTTGCCAATGAAACAATCAATAAGTAATTGATTATTAGCAGTTGTTTTAGTTCATATAATGTCCATGTTTTTTTGCAATGAAATATTTTCTGTATCGCTTTATGTTATCAAATATGTTTTGTTCTGGGACCCCATTGGAAATAAGTTTTTTTTAAAAGACTTTCATGGGCAATCATGGCATCTGTCGTTTTTAATGTTTTAACTGTTTCTACCACATTTTGTATATATATTGTAATTGTTTTTTTATGCGATGCCGAATACATTTGAATTGAATTGATTTGTAGATCTAATATTCTTGCACTTATTTTTTTTTCTTTAGCGTTGGAGGGTAATGAGCAGGCCCAGAGCTGATTGGGGACCACAGATGGAGGCAAACCGAGCACAGGCCTGGCAGATGCACGAATACTACAACACTACGATGGGAGGCAAACGAGAGGCTCCCGATACTTCTCGCAACTAAAACCACATGTCATTTTAGACCACCCATTATTTTTGCAGTTTATTAAAACGTACAATTTATAATGTAACTAGGCTGGTATACTTGCATTGTATTCAGTTTGATTGCATTCCGTTTGATAAAAATGGTTGGTTTCCGGTCAGGTTACTCAGGGTTATCAATCTACAGTGTATGATTACGACTTTTATTACTTAAGAATGGGCTATTTCCTCAAATAGCCTTCAATTATTTAATGATTTCCCACCTATACTTATTGACCGAAATTTGAGAGGATGTCAGTCTGGTTTTTTCTTTCTTTTTTGCAATTGGTCAATCTTTACCTCATATTATTATTCTATTATTTGGGGAACTCTAAATTATATTAGAAATTAGAAAATACACCCAAATAATGAAACTCTAAATTATATTAGAAATTAGAAAGTACACTCAAATCCTTTATAAACTGAGAGTCAGAAACAGGCGAAAAATTTTCCTCAACTACACAGTTGACTAACCTGAAGTTTACTACTAAAGGTTTGAATGTTACAAATATAGTTATTTAATAGATAGGCACCGGTGAGATTTAGTGTAAATCGACCAGAAGGTACCGATATAACACCGCCTGAAATTCATGACTGACTGACTGTAGGGGTGGCGCCCCACCCCGGGAGAGCTCACCCCCCTTGTCTGGGACAAAAAAACCACAATCCGGCGGGGTGAAAAATGCATTGTAGGCATATTTTCTACATATTAATGGGTTCCAAAATCGATTAAATAACCTTTAAAACCCTAAATTGTCATATTTTTTGGAGGCTTTGCCCTCATAGAACACTTTCAAGAGATTTTGAGCGACCCCCGACCACGCCTACTTTTTTTCGTCGGGGACATCGGATCCCCTCCCCCCACCCCCGTCGGGAAAATTATGGCGCCACCACTGACTGACTGATGGACAGACAGAAAAGTTAGTGTTTCATATCTTCGAACATGAACAAAGAAACCTGCTTGTATTGAATTGGGTTAATTTTTCTTACGAATTGATGTTAGGACCATTATGTTTGACTAAAGGCCAACTCAGACAGCGTCGCACGACGCAGCTCGACGCGATTTGTTGTCGCGTCGGGTCTGTGTGAGTTAAACGCAGACGTGATGGTGTGCGTCGGGGCAGTCGCGTCGTACAATATTAAACATGTTTAATATTTCTCACGACGGCTTAAGACTGTCCCCGACGATAAATCGGGTCGGGCTGCGTCGGCCGACGCTGTCTGAGTTGGCCTTTAATCAACGTGTTCTTTCTTGATGTTATATGCAACGCATTTTTACTACACAGTGATTGTTCTTATTTTATAATAAACAAAATGGACAGAAAAAGTAGACGTATTTTGCTAAATTATTAATATATTTTGTATTTGAAAATAATAGACAGAGCTTGTGAATAGATGGATATAAGTAAATACATTTTGGAATATATTTGCTCCTTAAATCAGCATAATATGGGCATTGTAAAATAAAGTGAAATTCATCTTCAATAATATTGTTATTACATATCTTGCAGATTCTTTTGTCTCTATCAATATTTTCCCACCTCCCCTTTTCAATCTCAAGTTCCAGTATGCCTAATCTTAACTTTGTCAATAACCGTATGTGTTTTAAAATACTAACATTCGTATAATGATAGCTTAAGCTTATTTCTTTTTTATACAGAGTGAATAACCTTAGTCTAGAATATAAACTAAATTTCTCAATACACTTTTGTTTTTCAATATCACAAAGACGCAACTTAAATTCATTCAGAAAAGAGGTTTTGTCGTATACAAACTGTTGAAACCAAATGTAACCAAATCCATTAAAACAAAGTAATTGTTTAACCTGTAGTGCCCAGCAGTTCTCGTTTCTACTAACTTTTCTCAACTGAAACTCATAGCATTTAAATACAAATTTATCATGATTTAATGAAATAATGTGTAACCAAAATCTAATAACGGTCATTAAACAATTTATTTTAAGCGGTAGTCTCCCCAACTCCGAGATAACAGCGCCATTTGGTGCATTATTTCCAACTTCTAATAAATATTTACAAAATTCGATATGGGTTTTTTTCAATATTGGAATTATCGAACAATCCCCAAATTTCGCTTCCGTAAATTAAAATGGGGAGGATTTTGGCGTCAAAAAGAAAGTTCCATGTACTGATTGGTATGAATGTTAAGTTACGGTGAATAAATGATTTTAAACAAAATAAACCTTAATTTGCTTTTTGACAGTTGTGTTCTATAGCAGTGTTCCATGATCCATTTGAATTAAAGATAACACCTAAATAATTGTATGAGGTTTGAATTTGTAATTGATGATTCTTGTAATACCATTTTTCAATTTTTCTGAGTCTTCCTTCTTTTTTAAATACAACAATTTTAGATTTATCAATATTAACAGTGAGTTTCCATTTATCACAGTATACAGTATACAAAAAATAAAACAGGTTAAAGAAAGTTTTATTTTGCTTCGGAACGTAAAATAATATGTCAGCCAACTGTGAATAACCCTGTTACTGTAAATAGATTTTTAATGTGTTGTTTCACAATCGACACAATAACTTAACAATTCGAACATGCTTCAGTAAGTTTTACTAGCCACACCAGGTAAAGTAAAACAAGTTCTCGTAATCTCGAAAGCTCGGATGAGGGCAGTTATATAATAGAGGCAGTAGCGTATTTTGGCCCTAACGGCCACCCATACAAAAAAGATTATTAATCAATCAGCCGAGTTTTCCAGAACTCATCGGAACTAAAAGTATATATGTTTAGCCTCACCACCCCACCTGAATTTTCCAGAAAAAATTGAGGCGGAAATTTTTTTTTTAATTTAAAAACAAAGAATATTGTCCAGGAAACTTTTGTTGAGATGTGACTCTCAGAACAAGTAATATTTTTATTTGGCCTTATTTGATTTTTAAGGAACGGCACCGAGGAAGGGTCATAACTAATCGGCATAGGCCTGCAGATTTTTGTGCTCATTCCCCTCAAAATTAAACATATGCAAAGGTGGCTCTAATATCTTTATTTTCCCCCTACAACACATAGGCCTAGGCCTAATTCCTAGGCCCTATATATTTTTTGAGCCGACTGGTCAACCAAGACCAAGCCAGCGGCTCAAACCAATGGCGCCCCCAATCATCGAGCTGTAAAATTTCCAGTGAATAGCGGTTCGAAAGCTCCCAAAAATGTAAGGATAATTTCACATTGTGAAGAAAAAAATATTTATTTTAACATATATAATTTGATGAAGATTTGCCTCAAATGAATAATTCAATATTCAACAGTTCACATGTTCATTTAATTTAGGATGAATAGCAAACCTAAATCTCGGTGATATTAGAAAAACGTAAACGTACAGTACTTCATAATATGATAATATATTATAAGTCTAACTCACTCAAAAAATTGAATAAATGATTTTATTTAATATGAAAGGGGGATTAGGTAAGCCTGACATCTGGGAGTGATGAAAATCCGAACCGTGGTAATTGGTGTGACTTCATCTTGTCTTGTCTTGGTTATGCTGTTGGTCTTGGAAATGTCTCAGGTTTCCGTACGTGGCTTATTCCAACGGTGGCGGTGAGTAGAAAAAAATGTATTTTCCAAATAAATATAATAAACTCATGACCATAAGTGGTGCTCTCATAAGATGATTTAATAATAGAAAACAGGCTATTTTGGAGAATATTCTTTAATATAACCCTATAAAAATAATGTTCCAAATTATTCTCTTTGTCTTTTTAACATATAACGTACAGTAGCCATACATAGTCGACTCTGTCCGTAAGGTCTATCAGTGTCTTAATCGTATGCTACATAGTCTTCAAATCGTTATGTAAGATATTTTAGCCTGGCTGTTTAGATAAATATTTACTAATTCTTCTTACCAGGTGCTTTTCTTGTACCCTACGCCATTATGTTATTTTTCGCCGGAATGCCGATCTTCTTCTTTGAGGTATGCCTTGGTCAATACAGTAGTCAAGGTCCAATCTCAGTCTGGAGAGCGTCGCCTATGTTCAGAGGTATGATTTAGTGCTTGTAGGTTTTGCATTATACTTACGTGGTAGTGGTTGGCACAGCGGTTGAATTTCGGTCTCTCAAAATTGAGGCACTTTACCTTGTCTCTCTCCACCCATAGAGCAGGTCTAGATGCCTCTGTACCTAACTGCTTTGTGCAACTGTGTTAGGAATTTGTTGAAGAAATCAAGGACTGTCCTACCATAGATTGAATCCTTTAGCACCTGAAGCCACTCTCTCACGATACTTACAATCACCCACCAATTTTGTGTCCTAAAGTTTAACACAAATATGTCATTAAAATGTAGGTTTTCTTTACAATTATATCTTTTTTATTGCAGTATATTAAAATTATTTTCTCTTACAGGTATCGGGTTTGGGATGGTTAGCGTGTCAGCGTTCGTTGGAATCTATTACAACGTCATTGTCGCTTACGCCATGTATTACATGTTCGCGTCATTCACGAAGAGTCTACCGTGGGAGCATTGCGACCACGACTTCAACACGAACAACTGCACGCTGAAATATGCCAAGTGTTTGGCTCAGCAAGCCAAATCATGTTAACGACAACATGCCAAAATATCTCTGATTTGGGTAAAACAGATGATGAACTCCTTGCCCTAAGTATCTTTAAAGAAAATGGTATTTGGAACACATCGCAGTATGTTGACTCTTATGCAGAATACAGAGAGAGGCCAACCGAAGAATATTGGAAGTAAGTTATAATAATTTATGTCAAAAACGGATGAGAGTTGGGCCGATCGAGACAACATTGTGTTTTAGACGCCCGAAAATAACATTTGAGGCGTTCTGGGCTATCGTTTTTTTCTTTTTCTTTCTTTTTTTCTTTTTTTTTTTTTAACTCCCAAAAAAAAGATCCGCCCCTGCAAATTAAAATATGCTCTCAAAATACAGTGCATGCATTCTCCCGAATCTGACTCAGTGTTTTCATGCGATCTTATTTAGAGCCGAAATGTATTACTTAGTACGATTTCATGATTGTATAGTGTTCCTTTCAATCAAGACATTTTTTCAACTGTTGATTGATCGTTTACACTCCTAGACGTGGTGTATTGCATGAATCCGCATCAATGAACGAAACTGGAGGAATCGTTTGGGAACTTGCACTGTGTCTTCTGCTGGCTTGGGTTCTGGTCTTCCTGTGTCTTGTAAAAGGCATCAAATCCTCTGGAAAGGTAGGCCTACAAAAAGTGATGCTTAGATCATTACACGGTTAGAAAAAATGTTTTAGGGCCTACCTAATTGTTATGTTTTGTGGGCCAAAACTGGTAAAATCATTTTACTAAATACACTACAAATAAAAGGCCTGAATATATCTTAAAAAACAACTAATTTTATTCTCAAACGTACTTATTCCGAACAACAAAAACAATCTTTCAGATCTGAGCTCGAAAACCATATGTGGGAAGACGTTTTGTCCTGTGAAAATGCAAATGAGTCTTACCAACAATTTGCCAAAACTATTACATCACTGATCGATAAATGTTTTCCCTTAAGAAAGGAACGTATAAAAACAGACAGAATTCGATTTCCGTGGATGACACTCGGAATTGAAAGGTCATTGAATATCAAAGAAAAACTTTACATCAAATCTAAGAAAAAACCAACAAAAATCAATAAACTAAAATATACTAGGTATAGGAATATATTGACATCGGTAATTAGAAATCGAAAAGTAGAATATTATAAAGAAGATTTTGAAAAACGTAAGAATAGTATGAAAAAAACATGGGATGCAATCAACCAAATTATAGGGAGAAAAAGACTATCTACTCTCCCAACTCAAATGAAACTTAAATCACAGTTGTTTAATAGTCCTACAGAAAAAGCCAGAGCATTTAATACACATTTTATTAATATTGGCAGAACAATGGCTGAGAAAGCGAATAATGGACATACAAATTCAGATCCTATTGGAAACATGCGTAATAAAGTCGTAAATTCAATGTTTTTTTATGCCAGTTTCTGAATATGAAGTAATGAAATATTTAAATAATCTTAATTTGAATAAATCCTGTGGACATGATGGTATTGGTGTGAAGTATATAAAGAGTAATAGTGATATACTGGCTAAACCCATCTCTCATATAATTAATACATCGTTAGCGACAGGTTCCTTTCCCAGTCGATTAAAGTTAAGTAAAACTATACCGGTGTTCAAAGATGGGGGAAAAATGACATCAGTAACTATCGCCCAATATCCATATTGCCATGCCTATCAAAGATATATGAAAGAATTGTCTATGACCAGACTATTACATTCATGAATAAACATAATCTTCTTAGCCAGTCTCAATTCGGTTTTCTGAGAGGGTCATTCCACTACTCACGCATTATTACAGGCGCTTGATAAAATATCAACAGCACTTGACAACAAGTTGTTAACGATAGGAGTATAATTGGACCTCTCTAAGGCTTTTGATTCCTTAGATCATAGAATACTCATTGATAAGTTACCTTATTATGGTATTAGGGGTATTGTGCTCGACTGGTTTAGCACCTATTTATATGAAAGGGAACAATTGATGTGTGTAATTGTAAATCTGATGCAAGACATATCAAGTACGGCGTTCCTCAGGGATCGATTATCGGTCCCTTACTATTTTTAATTTTTATCAATGACATGCCATCAGTATGTAATTATGCTCATTTAATCATGTTTGCAGATGACACTAACCTATTTTTAGAACATAAAAATATATCTGATGCATACGAGACAATAAATTCTAAACTTAAATGCCTTAATGAATGGTTTATTAATAATAAGCTTACTGTAAATACAAACAAGACAAAATACATGATCTTTAGTGGGAAAAATACAATTTTTGACTCTTCAAATCTAGTGCTAAGGATTGGTGATGATATTCTTGAAAAAGTTGAAAATACGCAGTTCTTGGGAATCATCATAGATGAAAAGTTAAACTTCACAAGCCATGTAAAAACAATTGCAAGTAAAATATCTAAAATACAGGTGCTATGAACATTTTAAAAGCTTTTCTACCTTTCCAAGTACTTCTCATCATTTATAAATCACTCATACTGCCAACTCTTACTTATGGTTTATCAATATGGGGCTCGGGAAACAAAACTAATCTTAATAGAATTCATACACTTCAAAAAAAGGCACTTCGCATAATTTGTAATGTTCATTTCCTTCACCCTTCAAGGCCTCTTTTTATTGCAACAAAAACATTAAATATTTTTGACTTATATGAAAAGAATATTTTAACTCTGATGTTCAAAAACCAAGGAGGAAAATTACCTGACTCATTCGAGGATTTTTTCCATACTTTGAATCTCATCACAGCCACAATACAAGGAATAAACATAAATTTGTCATTGATTTCAAAAGAACAAACGTCGGGCAAAAATGCTTTTCTTACAGGGGGTCAAATGTGTGGAACCAATTATCGGATGAGTTGAAAAATTGTAAAAATATTTGTTCCTTTAAATATAAATTAAGTGAGAGGTATATCAGGGTTTACGAAAATGAGATGGTTCGATGTAATATAAACAACTGTATATTTTGTAATAATCTTTTATCAACCACTTAAATAAATAATACATTAACTCTAATCATAATTGATGCCTAATCATATTGGTGAAAAATAACTTACAGTAGTTCTTTAAATGTTAAATGTCATTTTCTACTAAGTTTTTATTATTTTATATAGGGCTCTGCAACTAAAAGCTTGCTTATTCGCAGAGTTCCTTTTTCACGAATTGATCATATCCTTGTACTTATTTTCCCTTTATTATTATGAATTATCATCACTTACTGTACAAATTGTTATAAAAGTGAAATAAATATTACTTGAATTGAATTGAATTGAATGATAAAAATTATTAAGGTTTTAATCAAAATTAAGTAAATAAAGAGAATTTACTGGTTAAAGTGATCCTTTCTCGAGTTCCAATCAAACTTTATTTAAAAATGAGTAATTAGAAC
>NW_022741166.1:1464489-1476927 GCF_011630105.1 Anneissia japonica
ATTTTAAAAGCTTTTCTACCTTTTCAAGTACTTCTCATCATTTATAAATCACTCATACTGCCAACTCTCACTTATGGTTTATCAATATGGGGCTCGGCAAACAAAACTAATCACTCCTATGAAAACTAATCTTAATAGAATTCATACACTTAAAAAAAACTTACTTAATAAGCTTACTGTAAATAAAAACAAGACAAAATACATGATGTTTAGTGGGAAAAATACAATTTTTGACTTCAAATATAGTGCTAAGGATTGGTGATGATATTCTTGAAAAAGTTACGCAGTTCTTGGGAGCCATCATAGATGAAAAGTTAAACTTCACAAGCCATGTAAATACAATTGCAAGTAAAGTATCTAAAATACAGGTGCTATGAATATTTTAAAAGCTTTTCTACCTTTTCAAGTACTTCTCATCATTTATAAATCACTCATACTGCCAACTCTCACTTATGGTTTATCAATATTGGGCTCGGCAAACAAAACTAATCTTAATAGAATTCATACACTTTAAAAAAAAGGCACTTCGCATAATTTGTAATGTTCATTTCCTTCACCCTTCAAGGCCTCTTTTTATTGCAACAAAAACATTAAATATTTTTGACTTATATGAAAATAATTTTTTAACTCTTATGTTCAAAAACAAAGGAGGAAAATTACCTGACTCATTCGAGGATTTTTTCCATACCTTTTAATCTCATCATAGCCACAATACAAGGAATAAACATAAATTTGTCATTAATTTCAAAAGAACAAACGTCGGGCAAAAATGCTTTTCTTACAGGGGGTCAAAGGTGTGGAACCAATTACCGGATGAGTTGAAAAATTGTAAAAATATTTGTTCCTTTAAATATAAATTAAATGAGAGGTATATGAGGGTTTACGAAAATGAGGTGGTTCGATGTAATATAAACAATTGTATATTTTGTAATAATCTTTTATCAACCACTTAAATAAATAATACATTAACTCTAATCATAATTGATGCCTAATCATATTGGTTAAAAATAACTTACAGTAATTCTTTAAATGTTAAATGTCATTTTCTACTAAGTTTTTATTATTTTATATAGGGCTCTGCAACTAAAAGCTTGCTTATTCGCAGAGTTCCTTTTTCACGAATTGATTGATTGTACTTATATTCTCTTTATTATTACGAATTATAATCACGTACTGTACAAATTGTTATATTTTATGACAAAAGTGAAATAAATATTACTTGAATTGAGTAAAACCTGCAAGACTTATTTTAAACACACATAACTGTTAGAACCACGGTCGTTAATAGATGAAAATTGTATGTTATTAAATATACGCGCGCTGTAAATTTATTAAATTGTAACAATTGATGGCCTGTAATGAATGAAGTTTAAAAATGTGTTCCATATTAAGAATATTGATGAAGAACTTCACTGAAGTTGTGATGGGATACCGTGTTTCTCGCGAAGTTTGTATAGCTAAATTCATTGGAGGTGGTATGTCCTAGGCCTAATTCCAACATTGCTGTTTCTTGGTATTATTATGCAACATTATTATGTTACTACATGGTGGTGGTTCTTGTTTTCTAATAAATGGCATCGCCAGAAATGTCGATTAGACCGTTTGCCGTTTAGATATTACTATAGAAATACAGTTACAAATAATTAGATTCAATTCGTTATTGCTGTCTGCCAGAAAAAAAAATACAAAAAAACCCAAAAAAAACTATGTATCATGGGATATGGACGTTACTACTGGTCGTAGTCACCCACATACTCCATCTAATCACAGATGCATCATAAAGGTAGGGACGTTACTCTAAGTTCCTATAGTTCCTATAGTCACCCAAACCTAATCAAAATAATATATACATCATGGTATAGTAACGTGACCGACATATCCTATAAAAAAATCATAGCATGATTAAAAGAGGTCTAGCTGTTTATCTATAACTGATAGTTATAGATACATTTATGTTGCCTGTTTTATAGAATTTAGAGTTTAGGAAGCACAGTCCAGGAAAAAGAGAATACAGTAATTCACTTTTTAAGAAAAAGGATAGAATGAAGCAAAAACCGAAACGTTTCACATGAAAAGAGAAAAATACAGTGTATGGAAGAGATTACAGTGAAGAACCGGAGTTACTAAGGTTAAAGAGGATCTAGAGGTTTGCAAGTGTTTGGTAAATTTTACAAATAGCATAAAGCATTTAAAACTGTTGTCTGATTTTGAAATAATTAATATGAATTCGGGAAAAAACTTTATATGTAGAATAAGATGTCGTGTCAAAATACTTTGGCAAAATAAAACTAAATGAGTTTACAAAATACAAGTTCGCATTTGAGACCGCAACCATATAGGCCTATGCGCGCAACAAGAATATTCTAGTGTTGATTAAAATAATGTGGGAGTTTTAGTGCAGATTGGTAAAATATTATGATGTGATTATGTCATTTAGAGGTTGTTGAAATGACAATACCTTGAATATTTAAAAGCAACAAAGGAAATCCTACAAAGAAGCAGGTGTAAACAAAATTGGATTTGCACAAATAAATATTCATTAGCTTATATTTAAGAAGGTGGAAATAACAAGCAGAAACTGCAATTGGCAAACACTCTAATAAATGATTTTTAAAAAAAACATAAAACATTGGCAAAAAAGAGAAAAAGTGCAATTAAAGTTTATCGACAATTGATCTAGTGATGAAGCATAACAAAAGCGGAACCAAGTTTGCTGCCTTGGACTACAGCTAATTGGGAATTTACTAGAAAGAACAACATTAAAAGCGGTTTGTTGAGTGCGGCTATGGAGCCATTTAGCGATTCAGTATATAATGTATGGTGAAGGGACGAAATAAATTGGAGGTCACTAAACTAAATACTGTATAAGAAGTTCATAAGGAACACAATCAAACTTCCGGTGGGGGTCAATTGTCGAGTCGTGTAAATTGTTTCAAGTGCGGAAGCAGAATTTAAATTTTGGCAAATAACACTAGATTTGCTCATTGAGATGGCATTTGAGACTCAAGAATTTTTCAGAACGGTGGCTACTGAGACATAATAATTGGAAAGATAGATTTGTCGTATGATTTGACAATTTCCAGTCACACGTAATACAACATACGGTAAGTGATTGAGTAACTACTTTGCAAAGGACTCAAGAATTAAAAAAAAAATGATAAATAAATTGCACAGAAAAAAGTTGTCTAGGGCTGAAAGCTAAAACACTGCACCGTCTTGCAAAAACGGAATGTATAAATAGGCCTAAATCAGATGCTATTATCATGGACTTATTAATAGGTCAATGCTATTATGTTATGCGTTATTATTAGGATGATGCTTTTTTGAAGGAAGGACGGATATTTTTAATTTGTCACCAATTAGCCCAGCTCGAGCCTTTCTTTAAGTGATTTATAGGACGCTATCATTATAACCTTTTCAATATCTTCGTTGGTGACTGGTAGAGCTGGCATGGAGAAATTATAATATATTTTCTCTATTGTAGTGGTAACAAATGTTAGGCCTATAGCTACGGTACCCTTGGTTTGCTTTAAAATTCTCCCTTGCATATAGTTTGTGTGAAAAATGACATGCTTCTCGTATACTCTTGCTAGTTTATATCATAAATTTCTTCAATGTTTAGGCCTATGTCATATTCGCGCTTTTATTGGGGGTGGGGGGGGTGCGCTCCCATTTCGTTGACTTAACATTCTCTTGGTGTCAGATACAGCAAGTTAATGGCATAATCGGCTGGCAGCACCAAAATACAATAATTCATTGTCGGCCTTAAATGTATTTTAATGAAATATCTGTAATACATTATGTGCATACCTTTACTCTCCGATATACAGCAAGTATCTCAATCACACACGTAATTGGACGTTAATATATTACTGTATATTCACTAGTCTGTGCTAGAATATTTATTGGCAACCAGTTGTACTGTAGACGTACTTACTGTGGTATTTTAAGCTTCAAAGTAACACACAACTTATCTAGTCTAACTAGAAAACTGAAACAGATTGATAGAAACAATTCAAACTGAAACAGATTGATAGAAACAATTCAACAGAAATCCACTCATTCACTGTTTCACCAAATCAGAAGGTCAGCTGTCTATTTATTCGTAGGCGTCATAAAATGATGAGGGCCTTGGCTTACATAAATAATTCAAAAAGTAGAAAGAGTGATATTGTATAATGCTAGGCTGTTGGTGAATGATTCTGGCCCAATGTAACGGGGACTAATTTGTAGAGGACACAGGCACTCTGAAATCAGAGAGTAACTACACACATGAAACGATATCGATCCAGTTCATTATCCAGTACACAACCAGAGATATACGGTATATTTTACAAAGATACATATATATACAAAGGTATATAAGGTTTCAACTCAGATTGTATTAGAAATTTTGCTAGTACAACAGTTCCGTCTCCCGTAAAGGTTGATATCCATTAGTTAAAATGATTATCTAAGCACTGGTAGTAAAATTTGTCATGCAGGCGCTTGCAGTAAAATGGTGCGATAAAGGTTTATATCCACTAGTTAAATGAGGTATCTCAGAAATTTCTTTTGTGAGCAATAAAGTAGCCTAAACAATCAAAGGTATGCTTCTCTTTACAACCTATAATCGAGGATCATTCACAAATATTTGTGATTCAGGCAAGAAAAATGCTCAATTGAAGTGTTGGTGGTGAGGGACAATGGACTCCCTTAGTAACTTTTCTCAGTCCCACAAAACGAAATCGTAGCTTACACGTACGGTATGTGGGATAACACGTGTTTGTGTAGAACAAGCATGTACCCCTAGCTCTGTTCTGAATGGTCATTTTTTAGTGAGTGTGACACTCCACAAAGGTCAATTTTTTCGCCTTTGTAACTGAAATGCGATGCTGTGATTTAAAGTCCAGTGCATACTGCATCACCAAACATTTGAATGCACAACGGTTTGTTTTCAACGGACATTGGGCTGTATTGGGCAAGCACAAAGAGAGCATTTTTTTTTTTTCATGTTTGGCTGACACATGGTGCACTAAGCTTTAGTACTGCACATTGGGCCAAGTTTCCATATAATCGCTACACGCTATCGCTGACAGCTTTTAGTGGTACTGATTAGTCGGTAGAATCGGGGAGCCTTCCAGACTGCATCGGAGACTGCTACACAGTACAACGATTGCACTGAAAACAGTGTAGCGATTTTAAGGAAACTTGGTTTTAGTTGTTATTCTGTTGCAAAAAATAAATAAACTTGAATGAATTGCTGTACTGTTTTTGGATAACATTTAATTATATCTTATACAGTTTTTAACATAAAATATTTTATTTTTAACATAAAAGCAAGATATAATAATATATTGTAATATTTTTCTTACTCTGATAGAAATCATAAAACATACAGCCCAACATAAAATTATGATTACTGGACAGGCTTGTATATGAAAACAATTTATTCGTCATTTCATATATTATCTTCTGGAAGGGAAAATAAAGGGAAAATCAACAACATTTTGACACCAGATTTGTGACCTTAAATCCAAAATGGCCATGTTGCATAATTTTTTATCTTGGTAGGCAGCGATAAATGCATCATCTTTGCACTGACTGGAGAGAGCCAATTATCTCCATTTCTTATTTAACCTTGGGTTTCTTTTTCATTTTCCCATGACATTTTGAGGTAATTTTCTTTCCAAGGGCTTCTTTTAGTTTCCTCTTATTTGGTTTCTTTTCTTCAATTGACTTGTCACTGTTTTTCTATGAAAGACATAATAAGAAAATGAAATTATTTTTTACAAATTATTATTAAAAACAATTTTTTTTGTTATACACAACTCACAATTTATTTAATAGACCGATTACAGCTGTTTACAGCTCTTTACATCTGGTCACAGAGCATATATAGTGTGTGTAACTATGGAGAACTTACAGCGATCAGTGTGAAAGTATAGGAAAAGGTAATGTTATGGTTGCAAAAACATCTGCCCACTATTAACGTGAGAAATAACTAGCAAGGAAAGGCACTATGATTGTTCAAAATAGTGTTCATTTACTTATTCTAGCGTTCTCTGTGCTTTGTATGCTTTGGAATTCATGTGATTCGTCATAAATCTTAGCTAGCCTAGAAATCGTAGCATGTCAAAATCACAATTCGTGGATCGAAGACTCTTGTGCATACCTAAAGAGGCTGTAGACATGCTGGGGCCTAGGCCTGGCATTTGTTGAAAAATCTCAATGTTTGGGACCAGTATCTCTTGGGCATTAGCAAACCATTCTGGCAAAATTCTCAAGTTCAATTTCCCATCAATTTAGTATAGTTTACTGGCATTCCAACCAATATTATTCAACATAAAATATGTGCAGAAACACTCCGAAGAAGACAAGCGGTTTTTTCTATTACCAAGTGTCACTCGCACTGCCAGTTTGCAAATTATACCCACTGAATAACCTAGCGGAATCTGTCTATTGGTTAATTGTTTATGATGGTATTTCTGTACCTGTTTCTTATTATACTTAGTTGCCCAACTTGTTTTATCTTCTTGCACCCAAAATGCTAATGGTTGCATAGGTGTTCATCACAATGCCTTCTTTTGTAATTGAGTTAATGGACCTTACTAAATTGTACAATTTCTTTATATGTTATATATTATGTTACTTACAGTTTGTTTTAAACCTTTGGGTTTCTTGCCATTTTGTCTTGATTTATTACTGGTTGGCACTGCAGTTACCATTTCATTATCTGCATCTTCACTATTACCTTCTTTTTGATCAAAAGGACCAAATAATTCAGCTGTAAAAATTATAAAAATATTTTTATATTCAATGCCTATTTTCTTTGAATTAAAGATTAAATTGGCTGTATTATGAGTCGGCACTTGTGCTTTTTATGCATCCTTTGCACTCTAAACTAAAAATTACAGGCAAAACAAAAGCATTACTACCATATCTTGTGTAGAAGACGAGGCTTTAAAAAGCAAATCGAAAAACAAGGAGTCGTCTTATACACGCAGCACATACATTTTAAAAATTTAAATCATGTTTGTCATTCGTGCGTAATAAAGTGAAGCTACTACAGTAACTGTTGGTATGAATGAACTCAATTTTAAATGCGAGAAATAAGATTGTGATGAACATTTAAAAACCAATAAAACGGTATTACAGTATTTAGAAGATTAGCCGTATATTTGACTCCGTTTTTAGTCAGCTAGATGCAGTATAAAGAGCAGCAAAAAGTAGGAATTCCGACAGTGAAACAGGGGTCACCTTATACGCGGAGCGCCTTGTACGCAAGAATATACAAATACAAAAAAAACATTACTTTAAACATTACTATGAATTTTACTGCAAACATTACTCTAAACCTTGCTATAAACATTACTATAAACTTTTTGAATGAAAGAGGCAGAATGTAACTGGCAGCTGAGATATGTACAGTATAATGAACTAGTACATTAGCCTCAGTGATAGTATAAGGTGAAATATTATCATCTTACGAGGGTAAAGGTCACTTAAACTGTCCTCCGATTCCGCATCACTTGACCCTGAGCCATCGCTTGCTGTCCAGCCCTCACGTTTCCTTAACTCTTCTTCAGGGGCATTATGTTTCTTTGGTTTGTTTGGCTTAAAGGGGATGCCTAGTCTTTGACATTCCTCATCTGTATAATAAGAAAGAAGAAATGATTTATTTTGTAGACAAAAAGCACATGGTGAATAACAAGCGGTACGAGTAAAACATATTTACATTTTTTCAAAGCTCTGTTGTATCGTCTTCCATTCACATGTCTTTCAACATCCTTTGATTCTTTGCTGATGTGTCGAAATGTCAGACGACAAAACAGTTGATGTCTGAAAATAAATGAACAGAAAGAATTCATCAAAAAAGGGTGCTACACTTTCAAAACAAGTTAGAGAATTAGAGAATATACCACATATTTGTTTCATTCACTTTTTTAACCATAGGCGGATTCATGGTGTCAGATTTGTCTGATCGTATAATTTATGTTTGTTTTACTCAGATTACACCTGTCAATTTCCATGTCTATTGCAAGTCAGAGAATGCTCTAATTATTTTGACTGCACATAATGCTTTCATTTTATAAGTTGATTGACTGATGATAATCAATATCAGAAATGTTAACATTCATTCATTTTACAATAACAAAAAACATGACTACACTTACTCATGTCCCTTTTTAAAACTTGGAACAATATGCTTTTCATGAGCCATAAAATCAAAATCACCCTCTTTGCGTAACCTTTTGTACTTTTTTCCTTGCGTGTATGCTGCAATGACCTCAACCTTTGCAGGCATCTCATGACCTGACAGGTTACATTTTACCTGTAAAAAACAAATATTTAAATTTCGGTACAATGACTACAGTATAGTATTCATAAACACAGCATTTTTGTGATGTTGAGTGAGGTACGCAGCCACCATACATAACCAAGCCAATTATTTGTAAAAGCAATAGGCCTACAAGCCAAAAAAGATAGGGTACTAGGCCTAGCCTGTCTGCTAAGCCATAAACTTAAAAATAGTTATTCAAATTCTACAGTTAAAGCCATATTAAAATATATTTATTGCCATTGTTTGCTTGATATGGATTTAGCACTCAGCACTGACCTTAGGCAGAATGAAAAATTTATAGTTAGGTCTAACTCCCGGACTTTGTCTAACCTAGGCCCAATCTGACAATGATCACTTCCTCACGTTAAATTACCAAAACTCTCAATCATTATTCCAAGAACCATATCCAACCAATGAGCAAGGCTAGCCTAGCCTAGGTGTTCCGATGGCGACGCGTTCGTTTATTATACTGGTATTATACTAGTAACGCCTGCCTACCTACCTTTTTACTATCATTTATAAATTCGAGAGATGGATGTAATTTTAAAATATCATTGATTTCCGACATAATTAATAGCAAGGATGTCTGACGCCCTTTTCTTTCGACCACACGCGACACATGTACACATGACATGACATGTACCCAAGAGTACTGTATATATGACCTCCACTCCAGGTATATATAAAAAGTATGCCAAAACCAAAACACGCTTCGGTGATCATGTTCGATCTCCATAACCACGCTACGTCTGTTTGGAGTCTACTATTTCACTTCAGGTAGCTGGGGGGGGGGGGGGGGGGGGGGGGTGGCGCACGTTGATGGTATGAGGCGCCAAGTGTAAATTTATTATTTAACACAATTATTTATATAAATAATTCATTATTTAACATATAATTGAATAGATTACCCATTATTTATATATAATGCATTTACGTCTAAAAGATTATATGTAAATAATTGCGTTAACGTTTCATTATTTATATATAATAAGGTTACTGGCTTCATTATATATAAATAAGGAAGGAGTAACACATCATTATATGTAATCGTGAGGGCATGGTGAAGGCTGGTTACGATTTGGTGGCACAATGTTTGAGCATTTTCATTCATCTGGCCATGTAAGTCAGTGGCGTATCTAGATGTCTTAAAATGGGAGATGATGGGTGGGGGGGGGCGAATGTGAAGGGGTGGGAGTGGGGGGTATCGATGATCAGTTCAGGGGCGCTCTTTTTAACTACTTGACCGTGATTTGAAACCAGTGTCAGTATAATAGGTAAGCATGTGGTTAACATAAGCAAGGATTTAGTCCAATGATACTGTTTACCATCTTGATACCTTCCGACGAAAATTGACCCTACCGGCGTCACCACGGCGTCCCCACCGATCGTTAGTAACGTGACGTTGTTATGTGGGTGTTTTATATATTATTGAGAATAGTGATATCACCGAAAAAATTGATAAAATGAAAGTTGAATGACCAACAAAGACAATTGAAGACAATAGTTTGTCATTAGAAGTTATTTAGTATAACTTCATTCGGAAAATTAATCTCAAAATCGAGTTGCCGTCCCTGGCGATGATTTGTGTGCGAGTTTTACCAATTAACCCTAAAGTAAAAAATAGTTGAGCCATGTAGTACCTTGGAAATCAACCCAGTAGTTTGTTGATTGTTTATTGGTAGCGTCCCTTCGCTGCCAAAAATAGTTTTTTGGCAGTTGCGTCCTGTTGACATCCCTTTTCAAATGTTAAAAAATAACCAACATAAATTTTAAGTATTAAAGTGCCATTCTCCAACTTTTTCTCATGCAGCCTCAAACATGACGGGGCTCAGGTGGATATAGTAATTTTCCACATAGAAAAAATTATTAAATCATCACTGTTTTAAAAAACAAATCAATGGGGGGGGGGGGCGTTTGTTTTTTTTCCTCTATTTTTTCCCTTTTTTTTTTTTAACGAACAATTGATTATTTCGCTTTTCTTTTTATTGGTAAGGAAGGGACTGTTTATATATGGCTAGTAACAGTAAATATTGTATAAAAACTGGTTTAATTTTATAGTTTTTTAAAGAAATGTATGTGAAGTCACAAGTTTGCATTGTGTTATGCTGTTAAAATAATTGATGCGGCAAATTGTGTGTCCAATGGTTGCCAAATTGGCTATAGTGGGACACAGTGATAAAGTACAACTGTCTTCTTCAATATTAATTAATATAAGCCGTTTATGAGATTTTGTAATGGACTGCTTTTTACCTGTCTCTTATACACATCTAGATGTGCATTGTGTATTTCTTCTTACAAAAGCTTTCTTATCAATGTACCGATCGGACGGATATGTTACCAAAAAAGAAGAAACTCTCACTTTTATCTTTTTGATCATCGACACTGCTTTGATTTGATTCGCTAATAAGTTTAGTAGTTCTTCCCATTATGGGCTTCCTAGCTTCCAAAAATGTTTCCGGAAGTCATAGTCTCGTTTGGTCCAGGAATATTGTGTTTTTTCCACATTGTTGAAAATTAATAAAATTCTGAAATTCTCCAATTACAGATAACATGGTAAAGTAAATTTATGTATAAGGATTGCTTTGTAACATTTTAATGTATTCCAATGTAATTCTATGTAATTTTCATCATATTAGGCCTATTTATTATAGCTCTGGAGTTGGAACATCACCGAAGTCCGTTTTTGGTATACCAAATAGCATTGGCATGGCCAAATATACCTCAGGCATGGCAATATTATTGTGCGCCCTCTTTTCAAGAAACTTTTAATGGCATACATACCCATACCCGCAAAACAATAGTAATAAATAAATGGAAATAAAATAATTAAATAGATAAAAACATAAATAATAATATTAAGTTGGTAGTTCTAAAGTTAAACTCTTGAGTACTTACTAACGAATTAGCATGGTGGTGGAGAGTAGATGATGGACTAGTAGTGGGCCTGTGTAATTTTGAAAAATGCCTTATTCACTATTTTGTGTGTCCTATCTATATTATAATTTAACGTTTGCTTCATGCTGTGTTTTGTGTTCTTCAAAAGCGTCAGTGGAAATAAGTATTCTATAATGTTTTGCAGCTATCCTTGCATCTCTTTTTTTTGTGGGGAGGGGGAGATTTTTTTTATAAGACTAAAGGGTAAGATTAACTACAGTATTTGCAAAAAATTAAATTGATAAGATTTATTGTATGCCCTATGTTTTGTTGTTATGTATTATAATTACAATATGTTGAGATGCAAATAAATCACAGAGAAGCCATCAAATACCATGTAATCCGGTATGTAGCTAAATAAGAGTGTTTCTAACTTACTGGAGATGGATGTTAGCCTACTTAAGACATAGAGGAGTTAGGCTTACTTTAATTTGAATATACAGCACTTCTATCTTCCCTTTTGATATTTGTAAGGACGTTTTTGTTTTTCTAGGCATCGTGTACTGTGCTGAAAGCATAGGCGTAGATCCCGGGGGATGGGGATATATCCCCCCAATATTTGACAAGGGGGGATGGTCCATTGTATCACCCCCCCCCCCAATATTTTGACTATGTATGGGATAAAATGGAGCTTTACACACTTCAAAAGACTGTCACAGAAATAATTTGCACTGTCCTATGCGCTTACAAAGATGAAAATTAGCGTAATGTATTAATGTTGATAACAAAATTTATCTGGTACCAATCTAAGCTCTGATTTCCTTAGATGTTAGATGTGCTTGCAAAGAGAGCCACATTTCACACTGAAGGGTTTGTACATCAGTAATGTTATGTCAATTCCAAGAATGTTTAAAGTTATATCGGTTGATGAGGAATTTATTGATTAGGCCTATAATAGTAAATTGCATCAATTTATTTTGCAAAAACAAGGTTTCCAGCTTCAGAAGGGGGGGGGGGCATATCTCTTGTCCGCACAAGGGCACACATTGGCGCTAACACCAGGCGCGTAACAGGTGTCTTGGGTCAGAGTTGGTATTTATTTTTATTTATTTATTTATTTTTATTTCAACCATCTTTAAAGAGGGTAACCCTTCTAGTTTAGCCCAGTAGGTTAACTGATATTCAGGGGCCCTCTTTAATAAAATTAAAGAACAGTACAAACAACATCATTACAACATAAT